>NC_043974.1:201015-308515 GCF_902148855.1 Sphaeramia orbicularis | reverse complement strand
TGCAGGTCCATGTGTTCCTGCTCCTTTCCCTCTGGATTCTGTTCAGATCTTCTCTGTTCATTTGTGTGTTTTCTTCTCTTTACATATTTTATGACTCTGTCGACTGTTTGCTCTAAAACAGGATCATCTTGTGGTCGTGCTTCAGTGGTTGAGCTGTTTCCACATCCTTTCATCTGAAGGTTTTTTTTTTTTTGACTCTTCACTGTTACTTAATCTGTGTTTTGGATCGATTTCAGCTGAAGTACAGAAGCTTCCTTCTAATTCTGCACACCTTCATATAGGCTGGGAACATCTGAGCCCGTACTCTCTCCTCTTATACAAATATAGATCACCTGGGAATGACTCATTCCAAACACAAATGTCATTTCTATAGTCTGGAGGATCAAACCTGCATAAATATGATGATATGGTCCAAATACTCCTGTGTCTAATAACTGTGCACACGCTGTAGAAACCAATAGAAAAAGAACAAATAAAGGAAATCATCTGTGAAGGACAGATCCTCCAAAAGAAACAGACCATAATAGTGTGATTCAGGTGCTCTGTCCTGGTGCAGTGGTGCATTGTGGGTGTTGAGTCTGCAGCTGGACTGACCACAGTTGGACTTAGTAGCAGTAGATGAGTTCCTTCAACCACTCCGTTTCCATCCACACTCACATGGGACTAGAACTGCACCAGACCCTTCCATCTTCTACAGCAGGGCTGTCAAACATGCGGCCCGGGGGCCAAATGAGGCCCATCAAAGGTTCCAAACCGGCCCCTGGGATGAATGTACACAGTGTATAAATTCCACAGTTCAGGCTGTGGAACTCATTTTAGCTGTGGTTCCACATCCAGACCAATCTGATCTACAGTCCAATAATAACAGCAGAAGAACCCACACAGAAGAACCACTGCAGATTTACTACTGGGTTTGATGGAACAAATATTACACTGTGCCTATAAAGAATGACAACTGCAAATTTTTTGTCTTTGTTTTAGTGCAAAAAATGACCTTAAATTATGAAAATACTTACATTTACAAACTATCCTGAAACAATAAAATGTGAATAACCTGAACAAATATGAACAACCTGAAATGTCTAAAGAAAATTCAGCCCAGTTTGAACTCTTTTCTGTCTGTTCCTCAGTGTTTAGTGTCTTTGTAGATCTGATCCAGAATGCACATGGACTAATGAGAAGTTTAGGCAGAATAGTGTTAAAATTGAACTAATTTTTTTTTTTTAAAGAAATTTCAGTTTTTTTAGGTTATTCACATATTTTTTGTTTGGATACTTTATAAAAATAAGTATTTTCATAATTGAATGGGTTTTTTGCACTAAAACAAAGACAGAAATTTGAAGTTGTTGTTATTTATAGATTATTCTGTTATTATTCTGTTATTATTTTACTGGTCCGGCCCACTGGAGATCAAATCAGACTGAATGTGGAACCTGAAAGAGCAGGAGTTTGAGAGCCCTGATGAACATTCAACCTTTTTGTAAACGATTGAATCGTTGCGTCTAGAAAACAGTGGTTTGGATTCACAGTGGAATATTTCTGCTCAAATGTGTGAAGGCATGTGACGTAGAAGGCCAACCACAGCAGAGGAGATGAGGAGATAAGAATGAGGAGGAGCTGACTGGTTTCCTGTTCAAAGATAGAGACAGAGACAGTGAAGGGGAGGACTCAGAAGAGACGAACATGAGTCTGGACATGGATAACACACTGCTGATCATCTCTATGTCCTTCTGGATCACAGGTATGAGGGAGGGTGGACACACACAGAGCTGAAAGGGTTAACTGCTGTCTGACAGCTTCGTCTCCATGGTAACAGACGTGTTATGTGTGTGTTTGATATCAGTCATAGCGTGTGCTGATGGTATCGGGGAAATTATTCCGTATGTGTGTCTTATTTCATGCAGTTGAGTAACTTGTGCTAAATCCTGTTTGTCCCAGGTCCCCATGACCTGTGGACATTGGATGTGGGAGCAGGAAAGAGAGGATGTTCCCACCAAAGCCATGTTGAAAACAAAGTCATTAATAACATGTCATCATATTTGGCAGAAGAGTCGATCACGTACGCATGCGATGGTCGGTTCCTTTTATGGTAACGCTGATGTCAGACCCCCCCTGTATAAAACCCCTGTTGAATACAGAATGGGACAGATTCCCTGAGAGCGTCCCGAAGTCGTGGTTTCTTGGTTATTTTAGCCACAACAGTCAGCGCCCAGCGTGGGGCTGGAAAGAGGCCTAGGTCTGTTCACAGATGGGTGGTGGTGATGCTGTGTTTGGGCCCAAACTAAAGGTCAGAGCTTTCTTTCTATCCAAATACATGCACAGTCTCATCACGGCTTACTGGGAGTAGAATTTGGGCTGAGTTTGAAAAACAACTTGATGTAAAGTGATCGGATGTGATCTGGGGAATCTGCACTCACCAACAGGCCCTGGGACCCCTGGGTGTTTTCACTAAACTGACCCGGGTCTGGTATTTCAGAACTGGCAGTTCAGAGTCGATGTGCCGTCCACGAGGGACCGAGTGTTTAGTTGAGACGGAGCAGAAGTAAATGTGTGTGAGTGCTGTGGCAGTCCTCGGCCCTGGGGACAGGATTGGATCTATGAATACGCTCCATGGCATTATTTGGAGTCCTGGTTCTAGTGTTCTCTGACATGCCTTTGCATATCTGCGTTCCAGCCTGTGTTGGAAGTACTGCACAGAAGGTGTAGAACTGGGAGAAAAAGGGACCAGAGTCTGAAATAGTCAAAGTTCATCTTTCATCTAGTTTGCAAGGAGTTGTGTAAATGAGTTGTGTCCATTTGACCAAAACAGTAGTGGGCCTTTGTGAGTGAGTTTAGGACTCTGCAGATTCATGCAGTCCTCTGTGTGGGCACCTTCTGGGAATATTCTAGAATAATGTCAGATCTGTCCTAGAATTTTATGCTGTAATATTAGCTTGCACCTGCTAATGTTAAAATAATCCTGCATGTAACACGACTGTTGTATGGATGTGTTGGATTGGACTGGATGTTTGTGTGTGATTGTGTGGAAAGTGAGTGAGCAGAGGACAGAGGAGTGTGGGTAAAAAAAAGTCTGAGTAGAAAAGAATGAAGGAGATGTGTGTGTGTGTGTATATTGTGTGTGTTATGTGTGTGTGTGTGTGTGTGTATTTGTGTATGTGTGTGTTATATGTGTGTGTGTGTGTGTGTGTGTGTGTGTGTGTGTGTGTATCTACAGGGTGTATCAGATCGCAGTAGACTGTCAGAAAAAACAACATTAAACCAAACTGAAGACATGCTGTAAATCTGCTCATCTGTGTTTATTGTCCATGGAATTGTCCTTTGATTGACACCAGTGTCCTGGGTCAGGACATGTCCACCCCCTACCATCCAAAAAGAAGGGCATGTCCACCCCCACTTCAGCTGGGATGATGCACTGAATGGTGTATGTGGACTGAAATGTTGAACAATTCAAATGGTCCAAACCAACTGAAAGAATCCTGACTGACAGCATTAACCCTTTGTGTTTGTCCAGATAGACTCCAACCTGTTGTTCATGTCAAATCTGGGAATGGATGGTAAGGGGTTGACATGTCCTTATTTTTGGATGGTAGGGGGTTGACATGTCCTTATTTTTGGATGGTAGGGGGTTGACATGTCCTTATTTTTGGATGGTAGGGGGTTGACATGCCCTTATTTTAGGATGGTAGGGGGTTGACATGTCCTTATTTTGGATGGTAGGGGGTTGACATGCCCTTATTTTTGGATGGTAGGGGGTTGACATGCCCTTATTTTAGGATGGTAGGGGGTTGACATGTCCTTATTTTTGGATGGTAGGGGGTTGACATGCCCTTATTTTTGGATGGTAGGGGGTTGACATGTCCTTATTTTTGGATGGTAGGGAGTTGACATGCCCTTATTTTTGGATGGTAGGGGGTTGACATGCCCTTATTTTTGGATGGTAGGGGGTTGACATGTCCTTACTTTTGGATGGTAGGGGGTTGACATGTCCTTATTTTTGGATGGTAGGGGGTTGACATGTCCTTATTTTTGGATGGTAGGGGGTTAACATGTCCTTACTTTTGGATGGTAGGGGGTTGACATGCCCTTCTTTTTGGATGGTAGGGGGTTGACATGTCCTTATTTTTGGATGGTAGGGGGTTGACATGTCCTTATTTTTGGATGGTAGGGAGTTGACATGTCCTTATTTTTGGATGGTAGGGGGTTGACATGCCCTTCTTTTTGGATGGTAGGGGGTTGACATACCCTTATTTTTGGATGGTAGGGGGTTGACATGCCCTTGTTTTTGGATGGTAGGGGGTTGACATGCCCTTCTTTTTGGATGGTGGGGGGTTGACATGTCCTTATTTTTGGATGGTAGGGGGTTGACATGTCCTTATTTTTGGATGGTAGGGGGTTGACATGTCCTGACCCAGGACACTGGTGTCAATCAAAGGACAATTCCATGGACAATAAACACAGATGAGCAGATTTACAACATGTCTTCAGTTTGGTTTAATGTTGTTTTTTCTGACAGTCTACTGTGATCTGATACACCTGTAGATATGTGTGTGTGTGTGTGTGTGTGTGTGTGTGTGTGTGTGTATTATATGTGTGTGTGTGTGCTTGTGTCTGTATTTGTGTATGTGTTATGTGTGTGTGTGTGTGTGTGTGTGCTTGTGTCTGTATTGTGTATGTGTTATGTATGAGTGTGTATGTGTGTGTGTGTGTATATGTGTGCTTGTGTCTGTATGTATGTATGTATGTGTTATGTGTGTGTGTTATGTGTGTGTGTGTATGTATGTGTTATATGTGTGTTTGTGTGTGTGTGTGTGTGCTTGTGTCTGTATTTGTGTATGAGTGTTATGTGTGTGTGTGTGTGTGTGTGTGTGTTTGAGGTTGTGTGCTCTTGCTCACAGTTGTGTCATGTGTGTGTGTTTCATATCAGTCCTAGTGTGTGCTGATGGTCATGTGACTGTCATGACGGTACCTGAGGCTCAAACTCAGATCAGTGTGAATCCAGTCAAATATTGGTGCTTTGATGAATCCTGTCTGGGTCATTCCATCCCAAATCAACCAGATCTCAGAAAGTGCCCCATGTGACCCCCTCAGAACATTCTGAATAAATTCACACTTGTTCACCTACAGATAAACCAACACATCCAACATTTGAATGTCATGTCTGTAATAGTTTAGCAGATACAGCCCTTTGAAAAGTAATGTTTTTTTTGTTTGTTTTTTTTTAATTTTGCAGTTTTGCTTTTGGTCCAACTTTGAGCAGCCTCTGTCTTCAGACTGTCACTGGGACAGAATGGATGAATGGACACACCTCCTGTTTTTACATGGATTCTTCTGGTCCAGATGCAACAATCTACTGAAAAAGACCACATTTAATGAAAAGTGTTGATGTGAGGACATGAAGAAAATGGCTCCATTTACATTTGTCCCAAAAATACTCTTTATCTGAGCACCCACATGACCATGTGGACAGTTCAGGAACATTTGGACATTTGGACCATGTCTTCATATATGTTTACAGATGTTGTGCACAGAATTTGAGCTTTAGGATAGAACTGGTTCTATCTGTAATATTTTTTGGACTGCATGACTCTATTTTCTTGCAGTTGTATCCAAACGTAGGTGTAAATGTCATTTGAACAGTA
Source organism: Sphaeramia orbicularis (assembly GCF_902148855.1). Classification (NCBI taxonomy): domain Eukaryota; kingdom Metazoa; phylum Chordata; class Actinopteri; order Kurtiformes; family Apogonidae; genus Sphaeramia; species Sphaeramia orbicularis. The sequence continues at coordinate 302,876 of NC_043974.1, read as the reverse complement.
GAATGGCATTGATTATTGCACCAGTTCTGATAATACTGCAGATATTTGAACTAGGCTGTGGAACTGCAGGATGGCTCAGATAGAAGAAGGACACATTTACCACAACTGGCTCAGGTTGAAGCCTGGAGGAGAGACTTCTGGGAAACTGGATGGAGCTGGTCAGCTGACCCACTTTCACCAGGGTCACCTGACCCAGTTCCACCAGGGTCACCTGACCCAGTTCCACCAGGGTCAGCTGACCCAGTTCCACCAGGGTCAGCTGACCCACTTTCACCAGGGTCAGCTGACCCAGTTCCACCAGGGTCAGCTGACCCAGTTCCACCAGTGTCAGCTGACCCAGTTTCACCAGGGTCAACGACACAAATGGAGCTCAGATTTCCCAGAATGTTTATGATGCTGTCCAGCCTAATTTTGGGAATTCTGTTCCTAATCCTGAACAAACTTCTTCATCATGGAGGAAAAATGTGTAGTTGGATTGATCTGAAAGGAGGAATGTCACAGAAAGACATGATCAAGACAAACAGGCTTTGTGAAAACTGGGGATTCTGGGAAATCTGAGCTCCATTTGTCATTGACCCTGGTGAAACTGGGTCAACCAGACAGTCCGTTTCAGTTTCAGTGTGGATGGAATACCTGAGGACATAGAGCTGCTCAGAGTTGGACCAAAAGAACATTTGCAAAATTAAAAAAAAACAGACATTATTTTTCAGAGGGCTGTATCTGCTAAACTATTACAGATATGACATTCAAATGTTGGATGTGTTGGTTTATCTGTAGGTGAACAAGTGTGAGTTTTGTCTGAATGTTCTGAGGGGGTCATGTGGGGACCATTGGTTGAACTGCCATGGAATGACCCGTCTGTTCTACTGATGTGTCGGTCGCCAACGAAACGGCTCTGAGAGCCGACACTGTGATGTGTACGACGGGAGCCCACTCCTGAATGGGAACCACTCTGTTTGTTTTCCTCTCTCTCTCTCTCTCTCTCTCTCTCTCTCTCTCTCTCTCTCTCTCTCTCTCTTTCTTTTCTCTTCAAGCCACATTTGATTGGTCAGTATGTGTGGCATCGTCTCCTTATGTGCTGAGCAGAGGGGAGAGGGGCGGAGTTACACACACAGCAGAGGGGAGAGGGGCGGAGTTACACACGCAGCAGAGGGGAGAGGGGTGGAGTTACACACACAGCAGAGGGGAGAGGGGCGGAGTTACACACGCAGCAGAGGGGAGAGGGGTGGAGTTACACACACAGCAGCAGGGAGAGGGGCGGAGTTACACACACAGCAGAGGGAGAGGGGCGGAGTTACACATGCAGCAGAGGGGAGAGGGGCGGAGTTACACACACAGCAGCACACAAACAGGAGGGAGACGACAGAAACAGAGTGAGAGCAGGAGCACAACACAAACAGACTGGAAAGGTCAAAAAAGGAGAGAAAATGAGTGACAACAGGAAACGCAGCAAAATCTGGACCCAAGCTGAGACACTTGGTTTTTCTCAGTGCCAGTCTTCACTGAAGCAGAAAACTGTTTTCTGGATGCAGAGTTTTGTCCTTTGTGTTTTACACATTTGAATGTATATTTTGTTGTGATTCTGTAAACTTCTGTGTGTTGTTTCTCTTTAAATTTGTTTCGTAGTAAAAAGCTAAAAGTTTCAAATAGTTCCAGTTAGTAAAGGTCATTTGGAAATAGTTCAGCGTTTCTTTTTGCACTTTCTAATGTTTTTTTTTTTTTTTCTCTGTAGAGTGTATGAATAAAGGTGTATTTATTTCATAAACATTTGATATAGTGCATGTTTTTTTACATTAGTCATTTATATTGCACATAACTTTACATTATTGTTGGTAATGAATTAATTTAAACAGCAAAAAATCTGAAGAGCCACTTGGGAGCCCAAAGAGCCGGCTCTTTTTAGTGAGCCGAGTCAAAAGAGGCGGTTGTGTAAACAGATCTGGAATTGGCCTCACTAGTGTGTTCCAGCAGTGCCAGTGTCAGAGCTGCTGACTGGGTCCGTTACTGCCTTCTGTCATAGATCCCATGGGATAAACCAGTGCACATGGGTGTGGTGCTCTCATCAGCCTCAGGTTCGCTCTGGAACTGGTCTGTGTTGGATTTGTGGATCAGGATCAAACACATCCATGTTGTGTTTCCTCTCAACACACACCAGTACATGAAGAGTCTGAAGCACCTTTACTGATCCACTTCCTGTTTGTCACAGCAGCTGCTGATTCCAGCTCTGTGATTGGTTCCACAGTCTGTCCATCATCTGCTGTTCCACAATCCACTGACTAGGGATGGAACCATATGAACATTTCATATCACAGTTATTGTGACCAAAATTATCACAATTATCATTATTATCGCACTATTGTTGTAATGTGTTCCAAATGTTCACAAACTACTTCTACACACACTGAAATAATGGAACCAAGTTGTATTTTAAAAAAACAAACAAAACCAAATAAATCAGACACCCAATGTCCTTTCTGTGTCAGAAACCTTCAAATATTCCCATGTCAACATCAAACATACAAATGTGCATTAAAGATAGCACCTTATGGCCATAGGAGATATCTGCACCAGGCTGGAAATGAAGAGGATTGGATCAATATTAATGTTATTGTGGATTCTGTTTACCGATCCAATTCCTTCTCAAGTCTCCTCTCCATTCCTGAGTGTTTTTTGGAGTGGGAAAACCAGGAGTTGGACAGGTCTGTCTGCTGGATGAGGATCTGAAGCGGCGGGGGCCGGGGAGGCTTTTACAGCAGCGCCGACCCGCTCCGTGCACGCGCTCAAACCGACCGGGTCCGTGCGGGAGTCCGTTGTCCTCAGTCTGTGGAGCTGTGTCCATGCAGGAGCCTTCCAGCAGGTTTTCAGAGGTTTTGTATCTTCTGTGTATTTCCTCAATTTATACTTCATACAACATGAATGAACGGAACAGTTCAGCTCGGGAACAGGGAGCAACATGTGCCTGCTTTATTTGTTTTCTACACAACGTACCCAGGACAGTGAATAGCGTAATGCCTACGCACAACAATGGGTGGCAGTAGTGGCCAATAACCCCAATATGCTCAATACATAACATACTCCTCCCCACTTAGTAAACAAGTTGCATCCACAACTTAGAAATGTTGCTGAGAAATAGAGTATAATGGCATTAGCATAAATGACTAAGTATCTCAGTGACAACTAAAATGTATTGCATGTTACCATATAACTGCAACCAATTCCACAAAATCATATAATCACAAACACATATGTTAAGCATATAGCCATGCCATCTCTCATATTAACTATTCAGTCAGCATAACCAAAATGCAACATTTCACAACATGAATGTCCCAAATGTCCCTTTTTTTTTTTTTTTCTTCTGACTAAGGGAATGAGGTAGACTGCTCAGACCCTGACATTACCCCAGGGATTATTCTGCCCTGTTCTTCAGGGTAAGTCACTAACTACAGATTAAGGCGTTGAGGAGGCCGCCGTTCTCTTAGAGGGTATCGACGGACAGCACTGCCATCTGGCAGAGCCACTGTGGCTGTCCCTGGAACAGACGTCATGGAGGATGGTGGTGACAGTTCAGACTCTTGGAGAGTTGAAGAAATAGGTGCAGTAGATTCAGGCTCTCTGGCACACGGTCGGTCCGGAGTGAGTGTGGGTTGGGCTGAACTGGTCTGCTCTACTGGCTCAGCACGACCTGGTGATGTTTCCACAGGCGGTGTAGCTCCAGGAAGCAGCTGATCAGCATGTCTCCTCCACACAATGTCTGTGGTGGTCTTAACCATATATGACACTGGGCCTGTTTGTGCTATGACTGTAGCAGGAATCCATTTTGGACCGTTGTTATAGTTACGAGCCAGTACTGGATGACCTGGGTGGAAAATCCTGTCTTTACTACTTCGACTGCGTCTCTCAACTTGAGCCTGCTGTCTCCGAGAGACAACGTCTTTGGTCTTCGGCGGTTTCACAAGATCAAGGTTGGTGCGAAGCTGTCTCTTCATGAGAAGCTCTGCTGGAGCAACCCTTGTGGTTGAGTGAGGGATGTTTCTATAGGACAGCAGGAACCTGTTCAGTCGCTGGTGGAGGGAGCCTTGTCCCTGTGAAGCTTTCAAAGAGTGTTTCATGCTCTGGACAAATCTCTCCGCTGCTCCATTGGTGGATGGGTGGTATGGGGCAGAGCGGATGTGTTGTATTCCATTGATCTCAAGGAATCTCTCAAATTCTTGTGAGATAAACTGAGGTCCATTATCACTCACGAGTTGTTCAGGAAAACCAAATCGACTGAACATTTCACCAAGTTTCTCGATGGTTTTCTCTGTCGTTGTAGATCTCATTATGGACACCTCTGGCCATTTACTATGAGCATCCACTGCTATCAGAAACATCCTTTCTTCAAAAGGACCAGCAAAATCCACATGGACACGTTGCCAGGGTTCCGCTGGCCAATCCCATGGATGGAGAGGGGCTGGTTGTGGCATGCGGCTGATTAGCATGCACAATGAACATGTTCTAACTGTCTCTTCGATCTGTGCGTCAAGTCCCGGCCACCAAATGTAGCTTCTGGCTAACTCTTTCATGCGAACCATGCCACTGTGGCCAGTGTGTAGCTGCTGTAGCAGTCGTTTTTGCAAAACTGGTGGAATAATCACTCTGCGTCCCCATAAGAGGCATCCTCCCTGCACAGACAGTTCATTTCGTCTGGCCATGTAAGGTTTCAGTTCAGGGAGATCTCCACGCTCTCCTTTAATAACTACGTCCAACAGCTTTGATAGCACTGGATCATTTCTGGTATGGTGTTTCACTTGAGCTGAGGTGACAGGTGCGTCCTCCACCTGCCTGAAGTAGAAGATGTCAGCCTGCTGTGATCCAACATGACTTTCTGGTAGGGGTAGCCTAGAGAGGCCATCTGCGTTTGCGTGCTGCTCCGACCTTCGATATTTGATGTCGTAGGAGTGAGCTGACAACATCAAGGCCCACCTCTGCATCCGACTGGCTGCCAATGGTGGAATTCCAGTGTATGGCCCGAAGATTGTAGTGAGGGGGCGGTGGTCGGTCAGAAGAATGAATTTCCTCCCAAAAAGATACTGATGAAACTTCCGGACGCCAAACACAATTCCCAGTGCTTCTCGTTCAATTTGCGCGTATTTGCTCTCTGCTGCGCTGAGTGTGCGTGAAGCAAATGCAATGGGGCGCTCTCCACCATCAGGCATTATGTGTGAAATAACTGCCCCAACTCCATAAGGGGAAGCGTCACAGGCGAGTTGTATGGGTAGAGTTGGATCGAAATGTGTCAAAGCATTAGACTCCAGCAATGCAGTTTTTGTCTGAAGAAACGCCTGCTCACACTGCTCAGTCCATTTCCAGGCTCTGTCATGGCACAGCAACTGATGGAGTGGTTTCAACAAAGATGACAGATTTTGGATGAAACGTCCATAATAGTTGAGCAGTCCCAGATATGATCTTAGTTGACCTACATTTTGGGGGGCTGGTGCATCCACAATCGCTTTTATCTTGGATGGAGCCTTGTGCAAGCCCTTAGAGTCAATCACATGCCCCAAGTATTCCACTGAAGATTGGAAAAACTCACATTTGGATCTGCGCACCCTGAGTCCATATTCTGCCAGGCGCTGCAGCGTGGCATCCAGGTTCTTCAGATGTTCCTCGTCAGTCTTTCCGGTGACCAGGATGTCATCCAGATAACACTGAACGCCCAACAGTCCACTCAGTATCTGGTCCATCGCACGCTGAAAAAGGGCAGGAGCAGAAGTTATGCCAAATGGTAGCCTGCAGTACCTGAAAAGGCCTTTGTGAGTGTTTACTGTTAGTAACTTTCTCGACTTCTCATCCACATTCATCTGCAGGTAGGCTTGGTTCAGGTCAATCTTGCTGAATTTTTGTCCACCAGCTAAACCTGTGAACAGATCGTCAATGTGAGGAAGCGGATATTGTTCAGCCTCCAGTACGGGATTTAAGGTCACTTTAAAATCCCCACAGACCCTCACTGAATCGTCTTTTTTTATAACTGGTACAATTGGAGTCGCCCAGTCGCTCTGGCTGACTGGTTCCAGCACACCACTCTTAACCAGGGAGTCCAGCTCTGCTTCCACCTTTGGTCTTATTGCATAAGGAACAGGTCTGGCTTTCAGAAACTTCGGTCTACTGTCTGGTTTGATGTTCAGTTTGACAGTGATTTCCTTCATGCTTCCCAGTTCCTCCTTGAACACATCAGGATGTTTGTCAGGCACTGTTGTCAGGCCAATATCTCCTCTGCACAGCCTGCGGATTGCAGGCCAGTCCAGTATGACTTCCTCTAGCCAGGCGCGTCCGAGCAGAGATGGAAAGTTCCCTTTTACCACATACAGGGGCAACTTAGCCGATTGACCATTTACCTGGACTGTGACACTGATGACTCCTTTTGTTGGCACTGGCTCACCGGTGTAGGTTCTCAGGATGAGGCTGGATGGTTGTAAAGGAAGGTGCTGTAGAGTTTTCTTGTAAACTGCATCCGATACCAGGGAGACTGCTGAGCCTGTGTCAATTTCCATGCGCACTGGCTTTCCATCCAGCAGTGGAGAGACCCAGTATCCCTCTACTCCTCCGGTCACTGACAGCACATACACTGCAGCCTCATCCGATGAGGCGCTGTCCACAGGAGCCTGACTTTGCTGAACATTGTGTACAGAATGTCTTTTCTTGAACTTTTGCTTTGGTGTGGTGTAGCATTGTTTTGTGTTCTTAGTTTGTTGTGGTCCTTTGCTTCTGCATGCACGTTCAATGTGTCCCTTTTTGCCACACTTTTTGCAATTCACATCCTTGCTCCAACACTCTGCAGCAAAATGTCCTGATTTGTCACAACGATAACATCTGTGCTGAGCTTTCTGTCCTTCGGTGGAGACCTTGTACACTTTTCCATTCGTGCTAAGCTGATGAGCCTCCTTGCTGGCTAGCTCCATTGACACACTAATCTCTATAGCTTTATCCAGAGTAACCGCACTTTCAGTTAGCAGACGCTTCTGTGTTGGTTCATTCCTCAGCCCGCATACAAGCCTGTCTCTGATGGTGTCGTTTAACACATCCTTAAATTCACAGTGCTCCGCAAGCTTTTTTAGCGCAGCCACAAACACCGTCACCGACTCCCCTTCTTCCTGATTTCTCTTATGAAAGCGAAAACGTTCGGCAATAACCAAGGGTTTAGGTGAGAAGTGGGCAGCTAATATGGCAACTAAGCTGTCGTAGGTTTCGTTCCCGGGTTTTTCTGGCTGAACAAGGCAACGTACCAAGTTGAATGTTTTCGGTCCCATGACGGTCAAAAATGTCGGCACAACTTTTTCATCGTCGATGTCATTAGCTTCCACAAAACACTCAAATCGTTCCGTGTAAGAGCTCCACTGCTCTGCATTTTCATCAAACGGACCAATGCTGCCGATAATCCCAGACATTTTAGCTCGTTCGTAAGTTACTGTCTTTAGTAGCAGCTTCCGTTATCTTAACTGTACTCACAAGTCCTTCGTTTATGCAGCCATGCACCTTTCGACTTTTTCCAAAACGGTGAAGCTAGCTCCCCAGCTCGTTAGCCTTCCAACGTCACGGCCAAAATTCCAGCTTGGTCAGTTAATTCCGGAAAACAAACGTGGATGCCGTTAATCCTCGTCGCCACTTTGTTGTATCTTCTGTGTATTTCCTCAATTTATACTTCATACAACATGAATGAACGGAACAGTTCAGCTCGGGAACAGGGAGCAACATGTGCCTACTTTATTTGTTTTCTACACAACGTACCCAGGACAGTGAATAGCGTAATGCCTACGCACAACAACGGGTGGCAGTAGTGGCCAATAACCCCAATATGCTCAATACATAACAAGAGGCCAAACATTACAAACTGCACACGCACACCTGGAGTGGAGCTGCTGGACCAGGAAACCAAGAGCAGCACCGGGATTTTCAAAGTGCCCTAATCCAACACGCTTATCATCAGAATTAGAATTTAAAGGCTAACACTAACCCTGGGAAATTTGAGCGCTTTAGCTTTCTCATTCTAGCGGTAATGGTTCCATCCCTACCACTGACAGAACCTGTTCAACTCAACATGTGGGTTCAAATGATCCAAATGATCCAAGTATGAGTTGAATCAGTCCAGATCAGTTCTGCTTCAGTGTTTTTAGAATTCAACCATCAAACACAAACTGAACAATAATCAGTTTCATCCAGTCTGGGTTTATTTCAGCTGATTCATGAACGATTCCTCCAGTTGGACTGATCCTGCTCAACCTAAATGTGTCAGTTTCATCTTGTGGTGGTTCATCTGCTGCTGTTCAATCATGTCATAGATTTGGATTTGAACCTTCATCTGTGTCTCATGTGCTGCTTTGGTATTTAGACGCCGTTTGTCAAAGTCAAAGCACAAACACAGTTCAGACAGATTTGGATCCAACCTGATCAGCCTCAGTTTCCTGTTTGGTTCCTCATGTGGACATGTTGGAGTTCTAATCCCAGTCTTGTCCTGTTTTCATGGCTGTCCTTTGTGTTTTTCCTGCAGGGCTCCTGTCTGAAAACAACAGCACTTCAACAGGTAAGAAATGCACAAAGGAGGGATGTGAACTGGGCTGAAGCTGAACATCCTGGTTCAGGTGGTTTTCATCTGAACAAACTGGAGCCAATGCAGAGGATTCAGGAAGGATGGGTTTACAGAAGCTCCACTGAGCACGCTCAGCTCCTGTTCCTGACATTTGGACAAGTGTGGCTTTAAAGATCCACAAGTGAAGGAAACACTGACAAACAGGAGCAGACTGAGCCATTCAATTCACTGACTGAATGAATGAGGGATGAACTGAGTCCGTTTGGACACAAAATCTGTCAGTGGGACTGAAAACACTGTTCACACATGGAAACCACATGTGCTCAAGAATCCAGTCCATGTGGTCCACATGGGCTGGGCTGGTTCTGGACTGGACTCTGACTGGTCTGTCTTATTTCTACAGGGGCGGTCCACTTCAGGTTGGTGGGAGGAGCCAGTGGTTGTCATGGTGACCTGGAGATGAAACGACAGGATGGAGACTGGAAACCAGTGAATGGGTATAACTGGTACAGGAAGTTAGGAAACAGAGTTTGTGCAGAACTGGACTGTGGATCTGCAGTTTCAGTGAGAGACAGAGAGACTGCTTCATTTACAGATAGTTGGTGGATCAGTTCAGACTGTGATGAATCTGAACTGAGGAACTGTTTTATATCTGAATCATATCTCTTTACATCCCTGGAGCTGAATTGTTCAGGTAAGAGCATGAACACTGAACCCTAACCCTTCCACTGTCACTGTGGGCTCCAGACTCTGTGGACTCTCAGATCCGGGTCGGTCCAAGACTTCAACTCACATTTAATGTGAACTCACACAAACTGAGCAAAACAATCAATACAATCTGTATTAATATAGTATTTATCATACAGCCAAAATGGAGCACAAAGGGATTTACACACACACACACACACACATATACACACACACACACACACACACATATACACACACACACACAGAACAGACCCATCACACATATATATAAACAGAATATAAATCTCCAACAGTAAACAGATCGAACAGAAGCATTAGTTAAAGACAAACTCAAAGGTGGATGTTCAGCCTGGTTTACACGTGTCTACATTCTCTGTGACCATCAGGTTCTCCCGAGGTTCCCCTCGGGTTCCCCTCAGGTTTTCTTCAGGTTCTCCTCAGGTTCCCTTCAGGTCCTCCTCAGGTTCTCCTCAGGTTCCCCTCAAGTTCTCCTCAGGTTCCCCTCAGGTTCCCCTCAGGTTCTCCTCATGTTCCCCTCAAGTTCTCCTCAGGTTTTCTTCAGGTCCCCCTCAGGTTCCCCTCAGGTTCTCTTCAGGTCCTCCTCAGGTTCTCCTCAGGTTCCCTTCAGGTCCTCTTCAGGTTCTCCTCAGGTTCCCCTCAGGTTCTCCTCAGGTTCTCCTCAGGCTCTCCTCAGGTTCTCCTCAGGTTCTCTTCAGGTTCTCCTCAGGTTCCCCTCAGGTTCTCCTCAGGTTCTCCACAGGTTCTCCTCAGGGGCCTCCACAGGTTCTCCACAGGTTCTCCTCAGGTTGTTCCATAGGTCAGGGTCATAATGCTGTAAATCTGCCTTAGCGTTAGTTACAGTGTTTCTTATGGAACAGTTCTCAGTCCAGTACCCGAGGACCTCAGGGTCCACCAGGGTTCAGAAGGTCAAAGCCAGTCTCAGAGATAAGAAAGAGCCAGAGCATGAAGATATTTTGAAACCATTCAAAGGACCTTCAAACCAGCCCTGAAACCCAGGGGGAGCCAGTGCAGTGGTTTTAAACCTGTGTAATGTGAGCCCACCTTCTGGTCTTCATCAGCACACGAGCGGCTGAGTTCTGCAGAAGCTGGAGGTGTGAAGTTCTATCTGTAGGAAGAGCAGAAAGCAGAGCATTACTGTAGTCAGTTCTACTGGAGAGAAAAGCAGGCATCAACATCTACGTATGGGCCGGACACAGAACTGGACCCACTCTGGCTATATTCTGGAGAAGATCAGAACCTGTTTTTACACGGATCCAAAATGAGGAAGAAAAGTCAAAAGAAACAACCAATAATATCCACGTCCACAAACAAACAGCTGATGAACATCATGTCACACACACAAGAAACAAACATCAACACACATGAATGTGAGTCCACTACAGTCCAGTCAGATCCACTATATAGTCCAAGCCCCAGACCCTGGTCTACTCCAGTCCACTACAGTCCAGTCAGATCCACTATATAGTCCAAGCCCAAGACCCTGGTCTACTCCAGTCCACTACAGTCCAGTCAGATCCACTATATAGTCCAAGCCCCAGACCCTGGTCTACTCCAGTCCACTACAGTCCAGTCAATCCACTATATAGTCCAAGCCCAGACCCTTGGTCTACTCCAGTCCACTACAGTCCAGTCAGATCCACTATATAGTCCAAGCCCAAGACCCTGGTCTACTCCAGTCCACTACAGTCCAGTCAGATCCACTATATAGTCCAAGCCCCACACCTGGTCTACTCCAGTCCACTACGGTCCAGTCCAATCCACTATATAGTCCAAGCCCCAGACCCTGGTCTACTCCAGTCCACTACGGTCCATTCAAATCCACTATATAGTCAAAACGCCAGACCCTGGTCTACTCCAGTCCACTACGGTCCAGTCAAATCCACCATATAGTCCAAGCCCCACACCCTGGTATACTCCAGTCCACTACGGTCCAGTCCAATCCACTATATACTCCAAGCCCCACACCCTGGTCTCCTCCAGTCCACTACGGTCCAGTCCAATCCACTATATTGTCCAAGCCCAAGACCCTGGTCTACTCCAGTCCACTATGGTCCAGTCCAATCCACTATATAGTCCAAGCCCCAAACCCTGGTCTCCTCCAGTCCACTACGGTCCAGTCCAATCCACTATATAGTCCAAGCCCCACACCCGGGTATACTCCAGTCCACTACAGTCCACTACAGTCCAGTCAAATCCACTATATAGTCCAAGCCCCAGACCCTAGTCTACTCCAGTCCACTACGGTCCAGTCAAATCCACTATATAGTCCATGCCCCAGACCCTGGTCTACTCCAGTCCACTACGGTCCAGTCAAATCCACTATATAGTCCAAGCCCCACACCCGGGTATACTCCAGTCCACTACAGTCCACTACAGTCCAGTCAAATCCACTATATAGTCCAAGCCCCAGACCCTAGTCTCCTCCAGTCCACTACGGTCCAGTCAAATCCACTATATAGTCCAAGCCCCAGACCCTGGTCTACTCCAGTCCACTCCAGTCCATTCAAATCCACCATATAGTCCAAGCCCCAGACCCTGGTGTACTCCAGTCCACTACGGTCCGGTCAAATCCACTATACAGTCCAAGCCCCAGACCCTAATCTACTCCAGTCCACTACAGTCCAGTAAAATCCACAAGAAAGTCCAAGCCCCAGACCCTGGTCTCCTCCAGTCCACTACGGTCCAGTCAAATCCACTATATAGTCCAAGCCCCAGACCCTGGTCTACTCCAGTCCACTATGGTCCAGTCCAATCCACTATATAGTCCAAGCCCCAAACCCTGGTCTCTTCCAGTCCACTACGGTCCAGTCAAATCCACTATACAGTCCAAGCCCCAGACCCTAATCTACTCCAGTCCACTACAGTCCAGTAAAATCCACAAGAAAGTCCAAGCCCCAGACCCTGGTCTCCTCCAGTCCACTACGGTCCAGTCAAATCCACTATATAGTCCAAGCCCCAGACCCTGGTGTACTCCAGTCCACTACGGTCCGGTCAAATCCACTATACAGTCCAAGCCCAGACCCTAATCTACTCCAGTCCACTACAGTCCAGTAAAATCCACAAGAAAGTCCAAGCCCCAGACCCTGGTCTCCTCCAGTCCACTACGGTCCAGTCAAATCCACTATATAGTCCAAGCCCCACACCCTGGTCTCCTCCAGTCCACTACGGTCCAGTCCAATCCACTATATAGTCCAAGCCCAAGACCCTGGTCTACTCCAGTCCACTATGATCCAGTCCAATCCACTATATAGTCCAAGCCCCAAACCCTGGTCTCCTCCAGTCCACTACGGTCCAGTCCAATCCACTATATAGTCCAAGCCCCACACCCTGGTATACTCCAGTCCACTACAGTCCAGTCAAATCCACTGTATAGTCCAAACCCCAGACCCCGGTCTACTCCAGTCCACTACAGTCCAGTCAAATCCACTATATAGTCCAAACCCCAGACCCCGGTCTCCTCCAGTCCACTACGGTCCAGTCCAATCCACTATATAGTCCAAGCCCAAGACCCTGGTCTACTCCAGTCCACTACAGTCCAGTAAAATCCACAAGAAAGTCCAAGCCCCAGACCCTGGTCTCCTCCAGTCCACTACGGTCCAGTCAAATCCACTATATAGTCCAAGCCCCACACCCTGGTCTACTCCAGTCCACTATGATCCAGTCCAATCCACTATATAGTCCAAGCCCCAAACCCTGGTCTCCTCCAGTCCACTACGGTCCAGTCCAATCCACTATATAGTCCAAGCCCCACACCCTGGTATACTCCAGTCCACTACAGTCCAGTCAAATCCACTATATAGTCCAAACCCCAGACCCCGGTCTACTCCAGTCCACTACAGTCCAGTCAAATCCACTGTATAGTCCAAGCCCCAGACCCAGGTCTACTCCAGTCCACTACGGTCCAGTCAAATCCACTATATAGTCCAAGCCCCAGACCCTAGTCTACTCCAGTCGACTACGGTCCAGTCCAATCCACTATATAGTCCAAGCCCCAGACCCTGGTCTACTCCAGTCCACTACGGTCCAGTCAAATCCACTATATAGTCCAAGCCCCAGACCCTGGTCTCCTCCAGTCCACTACGGTCCAGTCAAATCCACTATATAGTCCAAACCCCAGACCCTGGTCTACTCTAGTCCACTACAGTCCACTACAGTCCAGTCAAATCCACTATGTAGTCCAAACCCCAGACCCTGGTGTACTCCATTCCACTACGATCCAGTCAAATCCACTATATAGTCCAAGCCCCAGACCCTGGTCTACTCCAGTCCACTACGGTCCAGTCAAATCCACTATAGAGTCCAAGCCCCAGACCCTGGTCTACTCCAGTCGACTACGGTCCAGTCAAATCCACTATATAGTCCAAGCCCCACACCCTGGTATACTCCAGTCCACTCCAGTCCACTCCAGTCCACTATGGTCCAGTCAAATCCACCATATAGTCCAAGCCCCAGACCCTGGTGTACTCCAGTCCACTACGGTCCGGTCAAATCCACTATACAGTCCAAGCCCCAGACCCTAATCTACTCCAGTCCACTACGGTCCAGTCAAATCCACTATACAGTCCAAGCCCCAGACCCTGGTCTACTCCAGTCCACTACAGTCCAGTAAAATCCACAAGAAAGTCCAAGCCCCAGACCCTGGTCTCCTCCAGTCCACTACGGTCCAGTCAAATCCACTATATAGTCCAAGCCCCACACCCTGGTCTACTCCAGTCCACTATGATCCAGTCCAATCCACTATATAGTCCAAGCCCCAAACCCTGGTCTCCTCCAGTCCACTACGGTCCAGTCCAATCCACTATATAGTCCAAGCCACCCACAACCCTGGTATACTCCAGTCCACTACAGTCCAGTCAAATCCACTATATAGTCCAAACCCCAGACCCCGGTCTACTCCAGTCCACTACAGTCCAGTCAAATCCACTGTATAGTCCAAGCCCCAGACCCAGGTCTACTCCAGTCCACTACGGTCCAGTCAAATCCACTATATAGTCCAAGCCCCAGACCCTAGTCTACTCCAGTCGACTACGGTCCAGTCCAATCCACTATATAGTCCAAGCCCCAGACCCTGGTCTACTCCAGTCCACTACGGTCCAGTCAAATCCACTATATAGTCCAAGCCCCAGACCCTGGTCTCCTCCAGTCCACTACGGTCCAGTCAAATCCACTATATAGTCCAAACCCCAGACCCTGGTCTACTCTAGTCCACTACAGTCCACTACAGTCCAGTCAAATCCACTATGTAGTCCAAACCCCAGACCCTGGTGTACTCCATTCCACTACGGTCCAGTCAAATCCACTATATAGTCCAAGCCCCACACCCTGGTCTACTCCAGTCCACTACAGTCCACTACAGTCCAGTCAAATCCACTATATAGTCCAAGTCCCCACACCCTGGTCTACTCCAGTCCACTACAGTCCACTACAGTCCAGTCAAATCCACTATATAGTCCAAACCCCAGACCCTGGTGTACTCCAGTCCACTACGGTCCATTCAAATCCACTATATAGTCCAAGGCCCAGACCCTGGTCTACTCCAGTCCACTACGGTTCGGTCAAATCCACTATATAGTCCAATCCCCAGACCAGGTCTACTCCAGTCCACTACGGTCCGGTCAAATCCACTATATAGTCCAAGCCCCAGACCTGGTCTACTCCAGTCCACTACAGTCCAGTCCAATCCACTATATAGTCCAAGCCCCACACCCTGGTCTCCTCCAGTCCACTACGGTCCAGTCCAATCCACTATTTAGTCCAAGCCCCACACCCTGGTGTACTCCAGTCCACTATGGTCCAGTCCAATCCACCATATAGTCCAAGCCCCAAACCCTGGTCTCCTCCAGTCCACTACGGTCCAGTCCAATCCACTATATAGTCCAAGCCCCACACCCTTGTATACTCCAGTCCACTACAGTCCACTACAGTCCACTACAGTCCAGTCAAATCCACTATATATTCCAAACCCCAGACCCTGGTCTACTCCAGTCCACTACGGTCCCGTCAGATCCACTATATAGTCCAAGCCCCAGACCCTGGTCTACTCCAGTCCACTACGGTCCAGTCATATCCACTATATAGTCCAAGCCCCAGACCCTGGTCTCCTCCAGTCCACTACGGTCCGGTCCAGTCCAATCCACTATATAGTCCAAGCCCCACACCCTTGTATACTCCAGTCCACTACAGTCCACTACAGTCCACTACAGTCCAGTCAAATCCACTATATATTCCAAACCCCAGACCCTGGTCTACTCCAGTCCACTACGGTCCCGTCAGATCCACTATATAGTCCAAGCCCCAGACCCTGGTCTACTCCAGTCCACTACGGTCCAGTCATATCCACTATATAGTCCAAGCCCCAGACCCTGGTCTACTCCAGTCCACTACGGTCCGGTCAAATCCACTATATAGTCCAAGCCCCAGACCTGGTCTACTCCAGTCCACTACAGTCCAGTCAAATCCACTATATAGTCCAAACCCCAGACCCTGGTGTACTCCAGTCCACTACGGTCCATTCAAATCCACTATATAGTCCAAGCCCCAGACCCTGGTCTACTCCAGTCCACTACGGTTCGGTCAAATCCACTATATAGTCCAATCCCCAGACCAGGTCTACTCCAGTCCACTACGGTCCGGTCAAATCCACTATATAGTCCAAGCCCCAGACCTGGTCTACTCCAGTCCACTACAGTCCAGTCCAATCCACTATATAGTCCAAGCCCCACACCCTGGTCTCCTCCAGTCCACTACGGTCCAGTCCAATCCACTATATAGTCCAAGCCCCACACCCTGGTCTCCTCCAGTCCACTACGGTCCAGTCCAATCCACTATATAGTCCAAGCCCCACACCCTTGTATACTCCAGTCCACTACAGTCCACTACAGTCCACTACAGTCCAGTCAAATCCACTATATATTCCAAACCCCAGACCCTGGTCTCCTCCAGTCCACTACAGTCCCTTAGAGTCCACTTCAGACTCTAGTCTTATTCCAGTCTTCTTCCATCTGTGTCCACAGACTCTGTCAGACTGGTCCATGGGTCCAGTGTGTGTTCAGGCAGACTGGAGGTCCGGTCTAACCAGTCCAGGTCCTGGTCCTCAGTGTGTGAAGGACACTTGGACCTTCATGGTGCCCAGGTGGTCTGTAGGGAGCTGGGCTGTGGGGCTCCTGGGCTCCTCCAGGGGGCGCTCTCTGGAGCAGCGGAGGCTCCTGTGGTGCAGACGTTCACCTGTGAAGGCCATGAGTCTGCTCTGCTGGACTGTGGAAGCTCAGGGGCACAGACCTGCTCATCTGGAACAGCTGTGGACCTTACCTGCACAGGTGGGCGGAGCTTTGACTGACACCAGCTGACATCAGTTCACTCACTTTGAGCTCATTTATCTGTCACTTGTATTTGATCAGATCCTCATGATGTCAGACTGGTGGGAGGAGCCAGTCGCTGTAACGGTGAAGTACAGATCAAACATCATGGAGAATGGAGAGGTGTGGGATATTATTATTCTGACCCCTGGATCCTGAAGGCAGCAGATGTCATATGTCGTCGACTGGACTGTGGATCTGCTGTTTCTGGGAGAGGATCTTTTCCATCTGGTCCTGTGCGGTTCATCAGCCCCACCTGTCTTCTCTCTACATCTGCACTGATGGACTGTGTGACAACAGATTTTTACTCTGACTCCGCCCTGTTCCTCACCTGTTCAGGTAAGTCTACTGATGGTGGTCCTGGTTCTGTCCCAGTTCTTCCATGAGTCCATTCAGGTGTGTTTTATCTGAGCTGGGTCAAACCAGACCCGGTCAGACCAGGTCCACACATTGGACAGTTGGACTGAACCATCAAACACATGCAGCTGAATTCAGTTCCAGTCCATGAACGTGGTCACATGACTCTGCTTTCCAACTTTCCATCCTCCGTCATATTTCCAAATGTTCTGTGGTCAGTGGGGTCCATAAATTCAGATCTTCTGCTGAGAACTGAAAACCTTCTGCAGATGAATGTGAGAACACGTGTGCACAGACATGGTTCTGCACAGGGAACGTGGAAGAACATTAGAACATGCAGCCATTATTATTAGTAGGAGTATTTAGAATTAGGACAGATTTGATCCTTCTAATCATCTGTTTGTGGAACCAACCATTATTTATCTGTCATAATTCTGTCAGTCAGTCTGTCCCAGGGCAGCTGTGGATACAGATGTAGTTTACCACCACCAGAGTGGGAATGTGAGAGCCAATGAAGAACGGATCCTCTGTACGCACTTTGAGTATGTGTTCATAGAACAGAGCTGGAGAAATCTAATCCATTATTCTGATTAGAATTGGAGTATTTCTCACTGTGACAGTAGACTGTATAGAACTGGACTGGGTTCTTCCAAATGAACACATGTGTTGTTAACTCTTTCAAACCTGTCGTGTCATCGCTGACACACCCTGTGCATCTGCAGTTTGGATGGATGGAACTCTGTCACCATTTCAGACGTTGTGCTTTTCAGCTTTTATTGGGTCATTACGCTCATTTCACTCAGACCTGAACTAGAAGCTGGAGACCATGGGCGCAGATAGCACTGGGGACGGGGGGGCATGTCCCCCCCAGATTTATAGTGACCCGATCCGTCCCCCCAAACTGCTCAGTTTACCGTTCACCGACTCCAGAAGGTGGAGGCCTGGAGCAGATCCATGCTGAGTTGAAAAAGCGAGGAGTTCAATTCTGCACATACTCCTCAGTTCATAACAGTGCACAGCTGATCCATGAACATCCTGGTGTTTGTGCTGTCTACATGCCTACCACTAATGGTGCCTTCAGGTGTACTCGTAAACCACAGTTTTGAAGTCGGAAAAGCATTGAAATCTACAAGCATAAACACTGGGGTTTTGGATTTATTTCAGTAATTGTCTTTTTTTTTTAATTCCATGTTCCATGAGTGAAAAAAGGCTCAATGGCAGTGATGTGTGATATTCACCCAGACAAAGTGAACAGAGCAGCAGTATGTTCAGGAAATGATCAGAGGACACATGTTTGTAGGACCCGCTGAGTCTGTTTCAAGGCGCTACGTTTGTTTGGCTTTTATCAATTGTGTTTATTTGAAAAAAAAAGTACACCTGTGCATACTTACAGAGGGAATTCCTGCTGTTTCATTCAAAGTGTGAATTTCATTTCCCATTTCATTCCATGTAGGCTAGACTTCTGTCATTTTTCCCTCAGCCACAGCGCTCACAGGGCATTGTTCCACAGATGGTTGACAGAGGCATTTTCATTCCTCCTTTTTTCTGAACCATGCTGTGCACTGTCACGTCCCATCTGGGTCCACATTGAGTGCAGTCTGAGTCCGTTTGTTCAAGCCTGTGAAAATGAGCCTAATGTGAACCCAATGTTAAGAATGCAATGGTAGAGTTGGGCTGGGCTCTGGGTATAGGCCACACAGGCAATCAGAATCTGCAAGAAATCTGAATTAAGCCTCAATATGACAAATCTGTATTCCACTGATCCCACTGTGTGGATTCTGTCGTTCACATTTATTTCTTGTTTATTTCTTATTAAAGCCATGACACCAACTCACATGATCTGAAACATGCTCAGTATCTAAACAGGTTCAATTATTTCTCATTGTATATTTGTGTCTCTTAGACTTCTTTCTCTTCTACTTCCAGTCCATTTCCATTCATTCTTTACCTCTGTATGGACTGTTTTACAGACATCTGGGATTCCTTTACACATCTACTGCACAAACCAATTCCAGTATTAATTCACAGTCTCAAACATTTGACATTTTGCAAATCAACGTATCAGTGATAGTCAATATTTGCAGATGTTCATAAGTCAGGCTGAAGGTTTTTGATCTGAATCAGCTGTTTAAGTCAGTGTATACTTCTGTTCTCAGACACATTCTGATGTTTAGAATCGATTACATGAAGGCACGATTGTGAATCACTTCAGTTTTATTTTATTCCTAATTTTTGTACATAGGTTCTTTGCTTTTTTGTCAGAATTCAGTTCAAGATTCTGTGCTGAGAATGAGATTCTTCATCCTGTTGAAATCAGCAAAGGCATGAAGTTTAGTGATTGACAGAGCAGACACATACCAGACAAATAACAGTTTGATCATCTATGAATAGTGTTGATCAGGCAGTGGGGGAGAAAAGTCAAGATTATAACTATATATATATATATATATATATATATATATATATATATATATATATATATATATATATATATATATATATACGTGTGTATATTTACAGCTTGGTCCCCCCAGTTGTTAAATCCTATGTGCGCCCCTGCTGCAGAAGAAGCCTTTCAGCAGAATTAGAACATGCAGTAAATTGGAAATGACTAGATTGTGAACGTTCTAAGTGTTCTGGAAATATGGACAAAAGGACAAAGTCACACATATTTTCTGTCCTTTTTCTGGTCAAAGATCATAAAAAAGTGCAGGCGGTCCATTTTGGGCTGAGGGTTGAAAGGGTTCAGTTGTCCACCCTCACACTGCCGTCTGTCCAGGGGCTTTTGTGTCTTTAAACATGTGTGTGTGTTGTTGTGGGTCCACAGACTCTGTCAGACTGGTCCATGGTTCCAGTCGGTGTTCAGGCAGACTGGAGGTCCGCTCCAACTGGTCCTGGTCCTCGGTGTGTGAAGAGGATTTGGACCTGAACGACACCCAGGTGGTCTGTAGGGAGCTGGGCTGTGGGGCTCCTGGGCTCCTCCAGGGGGGGCTCTATGGAGAGGGGGAGGCTCCAGTCTGGACCAGTGAGCTCCAGTGTGAAGGAAATGAGTCTGTGGTCCTGGACTGTAGGAGGTCCAGCTCAGCTGGGAAGACCTGCTCACCTGGAACAGCTGCAGGACTCACCTGTACAGGTACCAAGGGGGCGTGGCTTTCATATGACAGACTTTTACAGGTACCAAGGGGGTGTGGCTTTCATATAACAGACTTTTACAGGTACCAAGGGGGCGTGGCTTTCATATGACAGACTTTTACAGGTACCAAGGGGGCGTGGCTTTCATATGACAGACTTTTACAGGTACCAAGGGGGCGTGGCTTTCATATGACAGACTTTTACAGGTACCAAGGGGCGTGGCTTTCATATGACAGACTTTTACAGGTACCAAGGGGGCGTGGCTTTCATCTGACAGTGTGTTTGTGTGACTCCTGTCTTTGTGTCTCTGCTCAGATCCAGGTGGGGTCAGGTTGGTGGGACAGCCGAGCCGCTGTGCTGGTACTTTGGAGATCCAACACCAGGGACACTGGAGACCAGTAGAAGACCGCTACGGAGACTGGGACCTGAAGTCTGGATCTGCTGTGTGTCAGTATCTGGACTGTGGATCAGCTGTTTCAGTCAACAGAACATATGATTCTCCACACAGACCTGTGTGGAGGGTCTCAGTTCCTTGTGTAAAGCGGATGTCTGGACTGAGGGACTGTGTTGGACTCTATGATCCCTCTAATCACTCCTCTGCTGTGGTCGTGGTGTGTTCAGGTACAAACGGACACAAACTGTGTCTGAACTGAATTCTCAGTGACCAGATGGTTCTGACTCTGACGTTTAAAGTTCCATCGAATGAATCTGTTCATTTCATCAGTTGATTATTTTGTCTCAGTTCATTGTTTTTTGGGTCAAATGTGTCAAATATTGACCTTTGACCTTTGGAACGTCCAGATCCCAAATGAACGTCTTCATTTGGACCAGATGAGGCTGAAAACACAAACAGATTTCCCATTAGTCTCATTTAGGACAAAAGGACCAAATGTGGACATGTGAGACTGTAAAAGCACCACATGTGTGTCCTTTTTTACCCATAATGCCTTTGAAGGTCAGCTGTGCTCTAAATGAGCCATTCCTCCTGTTTTCATTGGTCAGTGTTCATCCCATCCCAAACTCCTGTGGATCAGATCCATCTGTGTCTCTGAGGAGGATGGATTCTCTGACTGCTTGTTTGTGCTCATGTGTGCTGCTTGGTCCAATCATGTCTCTGTGTGTGGACAGATCTGCTGCCTCAGCCCAACATCTCCCTGTCTGACGGGGTCTTTGAGGTCTACCGGCAGGGGTTCCGGGTGCTGGTGTTCTCCGACTTCACCGTCACCTGCTCCGTCCGACCGCAGTACCCGGGAGGCTCCTTCCGGCTGATCTCCGACACAGAGAAGCCCCTGAACCTCACCCTGCCGGCCGTCAATCACTCCGCCCGCTTCCTGTTGTCCTCCATGGGCTACGCCCACCGAGGGAACTACACATGTGTTTATCACGTGGACGTTTATAACCGCAGCTTCACGTCGTCTCAGAGCCCCGCCCTCTATCTGACTGTGGGAGGTAACGTCAGGACAAACACACACAAAACACCCACAATGCATTTGGGTCAAATCTGATTTGTTTGTGTTGGTTCAGATTCACATTAAATGTGACTTCTATCAGTTTGGAGTCTGAACTGAATGTGACCCTGAAGTGACCCACATGGACTAAAGAGGTCCTGAAGTGACCCACATGGACTAAAGAGGTCCTGAAGTGACCCACATGGACTAAAGAGGTCCTGAAGTGACCCACATGGACTAAAGAGGTCCTGAAGTGATCCACATGCACTAAAGAGGTCCTGAAGTGACCCACATGCACTAAAGAGGTCCTGAAGTGACCCACATGCACTAAAGAGGTCCTGACGGAACACCAGACCACGCAGACACACACTGTGTTTACAGAAGGAAATATGGTTTTACCGACAACTGCGACGTTTGTCACATTTCAGTGACGGAAAGATTGGATAAATGCGAACTGGACGTTCAGACTGAAGTCACATTGAAAAATATCAGATCTAAGTCAGATTTAGGACCACATATGACAGTGGTCTGGCTCAGATGTAGGACCACATATGACAGTGGTCTGGGTCAGATTTAGGACCACATATGACAGTGGTCTGGGTCAGATGTAGGACCACATATGACAGTGGTCTGGCTCAGATGTAGGACCACATATGACAGTGGTCTGGGTCAGATTTAGGACCACATATGACAGTGGTCTGGGTCAGATGTAGGACCACATATGACAGTGGTCTTGCTCAGATGTAGGACCACATATGACAGTGGTCTGGCTCAGATGTAGGACCACATATGACAGTGGACTGGCTCAGATGTAGGACCACATATGACAGTGGTGTGGCTCAGATGTAGGACCACATATGACAGTGGTGTGGCTCAGATGTAGGACCACATATGACAGTGGTGTGGTTCAGATGTAGGACCACATATGACAGTGGTGTGGCTCAGATGTAGGACCACATATGACAGTGGTGTGGTTCAGATGTAGGACCACATATGACAGTGGTCTGGCTCAGATGTAGGACCACATATGACAGTGGTGTGGCTCAGATGTAGGACCACATATGACAGTGGTGTGGCTCAGATCAGTGCTGTTCAGACTGTGTGTACCAGATCAGATCCAGGTCACATATGGACACATTTCCCTTCAGTCTCAGTCAGACTCAGAATCCCACTGAGCTCAGCACAAACATCCTCATGATGTAAATCTGTCCCATTGGTGCAGGTTTACTTCAGACTGAATACACTGGTCTACAATTAGGACCCCGCCCCCAAAGGGGAGGGGAGGGCTGTTGTTTTTGGTTCCGTTTGTTTGTTTACAGTTTCACAGTAAAACTATTGGCTGAATTCAGACCTAATGTGGTTTAGAGATTAGCACTGATCCAGAATAGATGTGAGGACATTTGGGGAAAAGTAGGTCAAAGTTCACATTTTTGATGATTTTTTTAATATCTTTTTTTTCCATTTCCTTATAATGGGCGGAGTTTAAAATGTCAATAAAAACATCAGTTTTGTTTCAGTTTACTTCAGACTCTGCACAAATACAGAGGTAGTTGTTCTCCATCACTCTGACATAAAGCTCAGACAGACCTATGGATTTTTTCACATTTTGGCTGAATTCTTTTCAGTTTTTTGCCTCCATTTTCCTGCCATTTGTGGTACTCCGCTGTTACAAAGGATCGGGAAATCAGTCGAATTAACAAAAAAAAAAAAAAAAATCCATCAAAACGTGTCATTTCTAATAAACTTTTTCTGAAAAAACAAATGAACTTTGCTGTTGAGGAAGTGATTAAAGGTGTTGTGGGTTCAAATGTTGAGCCTCGAGTCTGTGACCATGAAATAATATCAAGGAAATAATCTGAAACAGAGCAAAGTCCTGAAAACATACTGTGCATTTATTTATTCAACTGCATGAACATTATCACCACACCAGGGTGGAGAATAAGAGCCAATAGGAGCGAGGGGGCGGGGTTTGTGGTGCATGGGTTAGAAATGGTCCTCCTCAGATTAAATGTGTTCAATGTTCTAGATTTGAATCAGATGAACTGTTCAACTAATGACCACAGTGTTGGTTTATTTATCCAACAGATGTGGAAATGTTCCACTGGTAGAACCTGTCCAGTCCATTTAGAAACAGATGTGTAAATGTTCCACTGGTAGAACCTGTCCAGTCCATTTCTAAACAGATGTGTAGATGTTCCACTGGTAGAGCCTGTCCAGTCCATTTATAAAGAGATGTGGAAATGTTCCACTGGTAGAACCTGTCCAGTCCATTTAGAAACAGATGTGTAGATGTTCCACTGGTAGAACCTGTCCAGTCCATTTAGAAACAGATGTGTAAATGTTCCACTGGTAGAACCTGTGCAGTCCATTTAGAAACAGATGTGTAAATGTTCCACTGGTAGAACCTGTGCAGTCCATTTATAAACAGATGTGAAAATGTTCCACTGGTAGAACCTGTGCAGTCCATTTATAAACAGATGTGAAAATGTTCCACTGGTAGAACCTGTCCAGTCCATTTAGAAACAGATGTGTAAATGTTCCACTGGTAGAACCTGTCCAGTCCATTTAGAAACACATGTGTAAATGTTCCACTGGTAGAACCTGTCCAGTCCATTTAGAAACAGATGTGTAGATGTTCCACTGGTAGAACCTGTCCAGTCCATTTCTAAACAGATGTGTAATGTTCCACTGGTAGAACCTGTCCAGTCCATTTAGAAACAGATGTGTAAATGTTCCACTGGTAGAACCTGTCCAGTCCATTTATAAACAGATGTGTAAATGTTCCACTGGTAGAACCTGTCCAGTCCATTTAGAAACAGATGTGTAAATGTTCCACTGGTAGAATCTGTCCAGTCCATTTCTAAACAGATGTGTAAATGTTCCACTGGTAGAACCTGTCCAGTCCATTTAGAAACAGATGTGGAAATGTTCCACTGGTAGAACCTGTCCAGTCCATTTAGAAACAGATGTGGAAATGTTCCACTGGTAGAACCTGTCCAGTCCATTTAGAAACAGATGTGTAAATGTTCCACTGGTAGAACCTGTCCAGTCCATTTAGAAACACATGTGTAAATGTTCCACTGGTAGAACCTGTCCAGTCCATTATAAACAGATGTGGAAATGTTCCACTGGTAGAACCTGTCCAGTCCATTTCTAAACAGATGTGTAAATGTTCCACTGGTAGAACCTGTCCAGTCCATTTAGAAACAGATGTGTAGATGTTCCACTGGTAGAACCTCTCCAGTCCATTTCTAAACAGATGTGTAGATGCTCCACTGGTAGAACCTGTCCAGTCCATTTCTAAACAGATGTGGAAATGTTCCACTGGTAGAACCTGTCCAGTCCATTTAGAAACAGATGTGTAAATGTTCCACTGGTAGAACCTGTCCAGTCCATTTAGAAACAGATGTGTAAATGTTCCACTGGTAGAACCTGTCCAGTCCATTTATAAACAGATGTGTAGATGTTCCACTGGTAGAACCTGTCCAGTCCATTTATAAACAGATGTGTAGATGTTCCACTGGTAGAACCTGTCCAGTCCATTTAGAAACAGATGTGGAAATGTTCCACTGGTAGAACCTGTCCAGTCCATTTATAAACAGATGTGGAAATGTTCCACTGGTAGAACCTGTCCAGTCCATTTCTAAACAGATGTGTAGATGTTCCACTGGTAGAGCCTGTCCAGTCCATTTATAAACAGATGTGTAGATGTTCCACTGGTAGAACCTGTCCAGTCCATTATAAACAGATGTGTAGATGTTCCACTGGTAGAACCTGTCCAGTCCATTTCTAAACAGATGTGTAGATGTTCCACTGGTAGAACCTGTCCAGTCCATTATAAACAGATGTGTAAATGTTCCACTGGTAGAACCTGTTGTTATGGAAATGTTCAACTGATAACCCACACACAAAGAGGAGGAGAGAAAGTTAGAGTTAAAATAAATAAATGCATTTATTGAGAAGTCAATCACAGAGAAACTCTGTAAGTGAAGTCTGCTTAAACAAGAGAAAACTAAAGATTATATAGAACCAAATCCAACCCCCTCAAACTATGATGTCATTCCTTACGTACATCGTACCACCCCATACTACTCCTTCTCTGCTCCGTGAAGAGGTCATGATGACCTCTCCACTCTAACCTTGCTTGGATCCAATCTGGAGTGCAGGCGCCATTCTCTATCTACACATTCAGACATTTAGGTGTTTGGGTTTTAACTCAAGGCAAGAACTCCGTTCCTGGGTTGGGGTGTTACAGAGTGGTAAACATCACACATAATGACTAATGACTCAGCATTAAAAGAAGATGTACTAACAGTATAAAATATAAAGAGTATAAAATATAAAAAGTAAATTTTTCCACCACATTTCCTCCCTTTTGATTATTCAACCGAATCAATCATGCAAAAACATAAAATTTACGTACGAGTATCAATAAATGATTATAAATGATCATCAAACCATAAGGATTACAGGATTACACATTGCTTTCTTCGTCATCCTCAAAATCATCTAAGTCATCAAAATCACAATCGTTATTATCATCATCAATCACTTCATGCAGTACCATACTAAAAGTACCAATCACATTGCTGATCATTGACCGTATTATTGGAATGATGCAACAGGATAATACAAGGAGTAATACAAACACACCAAAAATCATAGCAACAATTTTCATCAACATTGTCTTCCATCCCCCAGACATCAGCCAGCCCCAAAAATCCCAACCTGTTGTAGTGTATGCAGTGTTTTCCTCATGTAGGACCCGTCTAAGGTGATCAAGCTGATTGTGGACATCTGACATGTTAGCAGTAACATCAGGTACATAGGTACAGCACTGATCGCCAATAAGATGACAGACACCTCCCTTTTCGGCCAATAGGAGATCCAAAGCTGCCCTATTCTGTAACGTGACAGTGCGGAGAGCCTTCATCTCACTGGTAAGAGCATCAAATCCTCTTTCAACTGACGCTGTGAGATTTTCTAGCTCCACAGAAAGCTCCTCTATGTACCAAGATAAACGAGCAGGGCCGTACATGGGAATAATACTGATTGCAAACTTATGGCCACCTGAAATCCGGTCCCGTTTTACACGGGTGTGAGGCGGTGACATAACTGGGCTGATGGTCAATTTGGAGGTAGCTGGAACCAAATAAGAGAGGTGACATGTACCTGCCCATCATGCTGGGAAATACAAATAAGAGTGTTGACCACACGTCCACACCATATCTGTAGGACAGACATACCCATAATCAGAAGGAGTTAAAGCTAGTACGTCATTATATGTAGTCGTAACATTAGTCTTAGAATCATAACGTATCAGTGGGGACTTACCTAATAATGCAGTGAGATTATAAACGACGATAAATGGAGAAGGAGAGAGTGTCCCTGTTGTTGGAAAAGTGTATTTATCAGTCCTGTTTTCACAATTTGCTAACCCACATGCTACCTTGAGAGTAATGTTACACCCAGATGTGTGCCCCAAATTATAACGTGTGTGTTCTGTGACTGGGGAATGGAAACACAACTGTGGAATGAAAAAAAGGATTAGACATGTCTCTCAGCCGAAAAACAACATTTTTCTGTACCATAGTAGTATTAGTATCTCTAGAGAAATTTCTGGGGTTTCTGAAGGTCATGTTGGGTTTCCACCTCAGCCAGGGATACTCTTCGACAGACGGCCAATCACCCACTGTCCACTTTATCATTGTCAACAGTGTGTGATTGATCGAGAGAGGATAAGGAGCGAACAGAGTATCTTCATGTGAGCTGTGTGGCATCAAACTGCACACATAGCAAGACTGATTAGTGACACGTCGTGTCAGATCACGTGTCACTCGCCACCATGTGTTATCGCTATAGTCGTGGTGATCAATGAGGTGGAGGTCACGGCCGTGACGTCTCCGAAGCTCTTCTGACCCTGGCTGTCCTCCGACAGACCAGGGCGCAACAGGAATGTGATGTGTTGGTGAAGGATCAGATACCTGATAGAATGTGTCCATGTACCACATGTACAGGCACAGGAGGGTGATGCAGGTGACAGCTGACCCTTTGATCACCTCCATCGTCATCGAATCAGTGTATGTGTGGGGCAGGGGATCTTCAGTCACTCGCCAGCGACCAGGCAAAGGATAAGTGTATATGAGACGTCACTGGGGTCGTTACCACCGCTAGGTTTCAACCAGTGAGTCTTGTGAGTGTAGGTGCATGATACAGCTGTGTCCAGCTCCGGTGTCCAGTCGTCCAGTCTACGCTGTCGATCGATGCTCCGGCCCGTCCTCGGCTGCAGCAGTTGGCGTTCTCCCAGAAACCGCTTACAGTGGATCGCATGGATCCACATGGCACGTTCAGCAACCTTGACCACTGTGTGCGTCGTCAGGAGCACCTGGAAAGGGCCTCGCCACCTGCGCTGTTTCCAGTGCTTTCGTCTGAAGTCCCGAACCAGGATCCAATCCCCCGGCTGCAGCGGATGAAGCAGCCCCTCTGCAGGAACCGGTAGTGCTGATTTCACCAGTACCTGTACTTGAGATAGTTCAGAGGAGAGTTTCCTACACTAAGACAACATGTCATGCTCCAACAATGATGTCAACCCGGTTGGTTGGGGGCCTGGAGACCTGTATATGGGGTCTCCCAAACATAATCTCAAAAGGACTCAGCCCACTTCGACTCCTACGTCTCATTCTCATTTGCATGAAAACCAGAGGTAGGGCCTTGACCCAGTTAAGACCTGTTTCCTCACAACATTTAGCCAGTTTTGATTTTAGGGTGCTATTTTCCCTTTCAATAGGCCCCCCTGACTGTGGATGGTATGCACAGTGTGTTTTTAGATCAAAACCTAGCATTTTCCCTAACTCAGTTAGTGCTGTGTTCACAAAGTGAGTACCGTTGTCTGATGAGATCCTTTTTGGGATCCCCCAACGAGGCAAAATTTCAGTTAACAAAGCCTTAGCCACTGTGGAGCTGTCTGCATGTTTTGCAGGAAAACATTCAACCCATTTGGACCACATGTCTACCATCACCAGACAATACTTTTTACCCTCAGCTGGAGACAGCTCCACAAAATCCATCATAAGGTGGTCAAAGGTGAGGTGTGGTTGCTCGTGACCTGCTGAGCGACATGGGAAAGACTTTGTAGTGTTATGAGCAGCACAGATAAGACATTTCTTGCAAAATTTCTCTGCAACTACTGTAAACCCCTTCGTGAACCAATACTGTGCTATAGCATCTAACATTCCTCCCTTAGACACATGATCTACGCCATGTGTCAACTTAGCAAACCAGGGGAAGAAATGTTTGGGTAGACAAGGTCGCCCATCAGCAGCACGCCACACAGAAGAAGAATCCAGTGCACAACCACACGAGGCCCAAACACGCCTTTCATCAGGAGTGGCAAAGGACTGTGTGTCAGACACTGACGCGGGAGGGGCCCCCTCTGACTGCTGAGACAAGAAGGAGGAGGCGGCCTCCAAGGACGCAGCAGCCCTGGCAGCTGCATCTGCTCGGGAGTTCCCCTGCGTGACGTCAGTGTCTTCCTTCTGATGCGCCTGACATTTCACAACTGCAATAGCAGAAGGGAGAAGAACAACATCCAACAGATGTGCCACAAGAGATGCATTCAGAATCGGCTTACCATCGGACTTCAAAAATCTACGGTGCTTCCACAGGGCCCCAAAGTCATGCACCACACCAAAGGCATACCTGGAATCAGTAAAGATAGTGACAGAATGGCCCTCAGCCAACTTACAGGCCTCCGTCAAAGCGACGAGCTCAGCCGCCTGTGCTGAATAGTGTGAGGGCAAGGGGCCTGAGGAGACCGTGTCGATGGACGTGCACACCGCAAAACCAACCCTGTTCGTGCCAGACGCGTCCCTAAAAGAAGAACCATCTGTGAAGAAAACAAAGTCAGGGTTTGACAAGGGCACATCAGAGATGTCCGGGCGAGGGGAACATGTCTGCTCCAACGCGGCCTCACAACAATGAGGTTCTCCATCCTCAGCAGTCGGAAGTAGTGTGGCGGGGTTAAGCGTCGTACAGCGCTTCACAGTGACATTTGGCATGTCCAGCAGAACGGTGGTATATCTGCGCCACCGGGCTGCGGACAGATGTGGGGTCTTCTGCTCTAAAAGAATGACAGAGACAGAATGTGGAACCAACACAGTCAAAGGGTTATACCCAACAATGTCACGTGATGCAGCCACAGCCTTTTCACATGCAGCGACGGCACGGAGGCAAGAAGGAAGACCCGCAGCCACAGAGTCAAGTTTAGTGGAGAAATACGCCACCGGGCATAATCTGTCACCGTGAGCCTGCAACAAAACAGAAGACATAAACCCACGTTTCTCATCCACAGTCTGTGTGAATGGTTTGGCCGGGTCAGGGAGGGCCAAAGCAGGGGCAGAACCCAAGGCCATTTTGAGAGACGTGAACGCCTGTTCAGCCTCAGATGTCCACACAACTCTATCATGTGCATTCAGGCCCTTACCATGAATACATGATGTCAGAGGGTGCTCGAGCTCAGAATAATCAGGAATGAACGCCCTGCAATAACCAGTCATACCTAAAAATGACATCATCTGCTTTTTCGTGACCGGCCTAGCAATGTTCTGAATGGCTCGAATCCGTTTAGGATTGATGAGCCTTTGGTTCTGAGAGATCAGGTGCCCCAGAAAACACAACCTGCTGTTTACAAAAACTGGAGCTTTTTGGCGCTGACCTTATGACCCTCCTCCCCCAGGTGAAGCAACAACGACCTTGTGGCCTCGACACAAGCCTGTGAAGAAGGACAACAAAGGAGAAGGTCATCAACATACTGCAAAAGAGCAACACCTGGTGGGAGGTCAAGGTGGGACAGCGACTCAGCCAAAATGGAATGTAAATGGTTGGGGCCTCACAATACCCCTGAGGCATGCGTGTCCATGTGTACATTTTGTTTTTGAACTGAAACGCAAACCAATATGGCTATCTGCATGCACAGGCACAGATGTGAACGCGTTCGACAGGTCAAT
The DNA here is from genome assembly GCF_902148855.1 of Sphaeramia orbicularis. Lineage (NCBI taxonomy): Eukaryota > Metazoa > Chordata > Actinopteri > Kurtiformes > Apogonidae > Sphaeramia > Sphaeramia orbicularis. The sequence continues at coordinate 272,281 of NC_043974.1, read as the reverse complement.
AACAGAAAAGTGAGACGCAGATGGCGGAATTTGTGACAAAAATTGTGTGTGGATTTGGAACCGTGGGCACGTGTGGAACCACGGCTTTGTTTACTGCCTGCAGGTCTTTGAATAAACCGCCATGTGTCTGGGTCAGGAGGGTTCGCACTTTTTTCCACAGGAAAAATTGGGGTCCTGACCGGTGAATCAGGACATGGAACTATAATTCCCACATTCAAATAAGCTTAGAACTCGGACTGTTTTTGACATGGCCTGTAATCAGATCGCGGGGTTAATGATGACCAGTGGGCAGTTCCGGACGAGACCCACATCATGTGACCAGTAGCCCAGACACCAGGTGGGATATCAGCCAGTTTGGGTGGCACGGAGACGGGTGAGAGGCCTGTGGGAGATGTAGACATACAGGTGAGCGCTTCATCATTTAACAACTGTACAGTTTTCTGACAGTGAAACACTGATATCATGCTCTGTCTGTATACCCCCAGTCGGGGAGCGAACATGATGGCCGGGTCAGAGGTGGGACACAAATCTGACACCTGCAAGGCCTTTTCCACAAACGGGCCCACGTCTTTCCAATCTGCATGGCATGGTTTGGAAAGAGCAACATACGTGGTGCAGCACCAAGCCTGTAAAAGAATGTTGGTTATCAGTCAGTGACACAGACAATGCCAAAAAAATATGAATCCCAAAACATGTAACCAGTTGTGAGCTTATCAGACTCTGTGTGAAAAAACTTTTCCTCATATGTGGGGTCAGGGCCTCCAGGACTGAAATGAGAAGCACAAATAAATCATTTGGGGGGTGAGACATAAGCGCCAGGCTGAAGTCTGCTGTCACTTAGCTCGACCCATTTTTCTGTAATTTGGGGGAACAGACTTTCCAGTGGTATACAGAATCTGGTCACCCAGCAGCATACCTAACCATTGTGTGTGCATACACACAATGTGAGTGGAGATCTGTGCCTGCGACTGTGTTTTGTTGAGTTATCGTTAAACCCCTCTGACCCGATTCAAGTTTACCCCCAATTTGCACATCAAATCCCGCCCACACAAATTAATGGGACAGACGGGTGCGAGTAAAAAAAGAATGTTAGAAAGTACATTCTTGTGAAACACATGTCAACGGAACAGTAAAGCTCTCTCTGTCCTGTTTACCACCAGCCGACACAGAAATATAGTTTTTCCACTCAACTTTAGTGTAGGTGTTAAGTCTACATGTCTGATCACAGAGTATGTAGCTCCACTATCTACTAAAACAATAACTTAAACCTGCTATAGTAAGATCAACCACAGGGAGCTTCTGATAGGAGTCAGTACACAGCTGAGCGTGTGTGTGTGTGTGTGTGTGTGTGTGTGTGTGTCACCTCCTCCTCCCTTGGGCAGTGCAGCAGAAGCTGTAGTGGGTGTGGAATCCGTGTCTGGAGACCCGCCTCCAGGGCCGCGAGCCAATCCCCTGCCCCGTTCCCTCCACGTGGCTGTCTCCGCCCCGCCTTCTCTGTGGGCAGTCCCTTTTCCCATGTCCTGGTTGGCCACAGAGGTGGCCCACCCCTCCACATGTCGGACCACCCCTTTCCGGGTGTAGGTGGGCCTCGAGTGTTCTCCGGTCCCCGCCCACGCTGTTCCCCGGGGGGGGGGTTCGGGCGGACCAGTCCGGAGTGTCTGATGAAAGTGACCCTGCCCTGCGTCTGGAATCTTCCACTGTTCTCATCAGGCCTGTTCAGGTTTCTCCATGCAGACAGACAGCCTCAGGTGGGAAAAAACGTCCGGCAGAGGCTAGGGTCATCTGTGCAGCCAGAAGCCGCCTGAGTTCGGACCCAGTGGGTCTGTGTCATTGCAGAAAGTCCCTCGGATGGACTCAGGTAGATGTTTCAGTGAATGTCCATGCCCTGAACACCACAACAGGACCGTCTGGTCCACCGTGGGCATTTGTGCAGCTGTGCCAGAAGTCAGTCCTCCCCCCTGCCTGCAGCATCAGCAGCGGGGGTGGAGTCGGGTTGTGTGGAGTCTGGCTCCGGTGGTGGAGAAGGCCGGGGGTCAGCAGACCTGGGGGGCCTGCTGGGGCCCGTTGACGTTTGGCCGGTTCTGGAATTACGGCTGAGTGTTCCGGGAGGGGGGGGCGGGTTCTCGCGGCGTCTTTGTGGGCAGGCGTCCAGACCCGGACACCAACTTCGCTGCCTGCACAGAAACACAAGGGGGGGGGCATATAGTATATGGTAAAGTGGCGGAGCTCAAGCTCCTTGACAATCTAAAATATAACTGTTTAATCTGTATAATCTGTTTTATATCTGTTTTTATAACCAGCAGCATAATTTACCAGATCTTACAGACGTAGCACAGACGTCGCACAAAAATACAAGGGAAGTATAAAGTTATGAATGAAAAGAAGTGGTTTAAATATTCTAACAAATTAGGCATAAAGGGAAAAAAACACAGCTAGATGGTGTCATCTACGGTTACACATGCCTCAGTTTGTTTTTGCTTCATTCACCACATCTCAAAACATTTGTTACAAGGTTCCTATTGTTTAAATTCCCTGACTTTGTTTTTTCTCTCTTTGCCTCCCTTTAACTCATTCAGTTTTTGCACACCCAAAGTTGGCATTTTAGAAAAAATACCCATGTTTACCCAATAATCAGCACATTCAAGCACAATTTCCCCCATATTTTCTTTTTACCATGGGTTTTTGGAATAGGGGCCTCTCTGTCCACACCCCCGTCACTGTGCACCGGCCGGTTTCCCATTTTTTACACTTAGAACGTCTTCTAAGTGGTTTTGTTCTTGGCGAACAAAATACTAAAAACCCTGATTTTTCTTTTCAGTTGTCAGCGAAAAAATCACCCTAAAACGCTTTCAAGTTTGTTTATAAACGGTTACTCTACTGTATTTACATACAGTAGCAACCTTATACGATTTTTCTTTTGGTGAAGGCAGGCGAAAAAATCTCCCAAAACGCCTTGTACTCTATTGCATTTGCATACACTAGCAACCCTATACGATTTTCTTTTTGGTTGAAGGCGAAAAAATCTCCCAAAAACGCCTGTACTCTATTGTATTTGCATACAATAGCAACCCTATACGATTTTCTTTTTGGTTTGAAGGCGAAAAAATCTCCCAAAAACGCCTGTACTCTATTGTATTTGCATACAATAGCAACCCGACTCAGGTCTATATATATATATATACTTATTCTTATTTTTTATTTATTATTTTTTTATTTTTCATTTTTATTTTTTTTATTTTATTTTATTTATTTATTTTTTTTTATATATATATAAACCCGAATCGCACGCCACTATTGTTTCAGTGACGTGCCCAGTGACGTGAGTTTGGAACACAGAGAGTAACAGCCCCAACACCCCAAACTGTAACTTTCTCACCGTGTGTGGCGTTGAACTCAGTTCCGATTCCAGTGGTGAGACGGGCGGGGCTCGGGGCCGGTCCCCCGTCTGCGGTGTCGTTTTACCACGGGGCTACAGCCGCTTTTTTTGGCCCGTAGGATGATCAGTCCACCAACCTCCGTTCCCCCGCCCGACAGCACACATGGAACCCTGCTCGCAGCGCCAATTTGTTATGGAAATGTTCAACTGATAACCCACACACAAAGAGGAGGAGAGAAAGTTAGAGTTAAAATAAATAAATGCATTTATTGAGAAGTCAATCACAGAGAAACTCTGTAGTGAAGTCCTGCTTAAACAAGAGAAAACTAAAGATTATATAGAACCAAATCCAACCCCCTCAAACTATGATGTCATTCCTTACGTACATCGTACCACCCCATACTACTCCTTCTCTGCTCCGTGAAGAGGTCATGATGACCTCTCCACTCTAACCTTGCTTGGATCCAATCTGGAGTGCAGGCGCCATTCTCTATCTACACATTCAGACATTTAGGTGTTTGGGTTTTAACTCAAGGCAAGAACTCCGTTCCTGGGTTGGGGGTGTTACAGAGTGGTAAACATCACACATAATGACTAATGACTCAGCATTAAAAGAAGATGTACTAACAGTATAAAATATAAAGAGTATAAAATATAAAAAGTAAATTTTTCCACCACACTGTCCAGTCCATTTCTAACAGATGTGTAGATGTTCCACTGGTAGAACCTGTCCAGTCCATTTCTAAACAGATGTGTAGATGTTCCACTGGTAGAACCTGTCCAGTCCATTCTACAACAGATGTGTAGATGTTTCACTGGTAGAACCTGTCCAGTCCATTTCTAAACAGATGTGTAGATGTTCCACTGGTAGAACCTGTCCAGTCCATTTATAAACAGATGTGTAGAGTTCCACTGGTAGAACCTGTCCAGTCCATTTAGAACAGATGTGTAGATGTTCCACTGGTAGAACCTGTCCAGTCCATTTATAAACAGATGTGTAAATGTTCCACTGGTAGAACCTGTCCAGTCCATTTATAAACAGATGTGTAAATGTTCCACTGGTAGAACCTGTCCAGTCCATTTCTAAACAGATGTGTAAATGTTCCACTGGTAGAACCTGTCCAGTCCATTTCTAAACAGATGTGTAAATGTTCCACTGGTAGAACCTGTCCAGTCCATTTATAAACACATGTGTAAATGTTCCACTGGTAGAACCTGTCCAGTTCATTTCCTAAACAGATGTGTAGATGTTCCACTGGTAGAACCTGTCCAGTCCATGTGTTGTCATGTGCAGACAGTGTTAGTCTCTGGTTAATTTTCCAGTTTTCCATTTGGAGCCCAGACCTGATGCTTGTTGTTGTTGTTGTTGTTGTTGTTGTGTTTCAGACTTGGTGACAAATCTGATCATCAGGGTGGTTGTGGTCACTTCCTCCTGATCACAGGACCATCTGCCTCTTCTTCTACTGTCGGGTCAGTTCACAGCTTATTCAACACTAACACACTTCAACACTGACATGGGACGCTTCTGCCAAACTGGGTTTACCTCCAACATCTGACACATGTTTGTGCAGGTTTACCAGACTCATGGTGTGGACCAGACCACCACAGAAGAACCACTGAGAACGGAAGAACGGCTGAGAGCATAAGAACGGACCTGAACCAAAACGGAATAACTTATTATCTTATTGTCCTGCTAAAAAATTCTGCAAATGTAATAACTGAGGTAATAACGAAAACTATATGAATAAACTGTATTTAAGTTTGATTTAGTAGAGAGAACTGGGATCACAGCACAGAGAGAGAGAGAGAGGGAGAGAGAGAGAGAGAGAAGAGAGAGAGAGTGGGACAGAGAGAGGGAGAGAGGGAAGGAGAGAGAGTTTTTTTTACCAGGCCAATACATACGGCCAAAAGTTTTCCGTTCTCTGTGGTTCTTCCGTTCTCTGTGGTTCTTCCGTTCTCTGGTGTTCTTCCGTTTCTCTGTGGTCTTCTCCGTTCTCTGTGGTTCTTCCGTTCTCTGTGGTTCTTCTGTTCTCTGTGGTTCTTCCGTCTCTTACCGGTTCTTCCGTTCTCTGTGGTTCTTCTGTTCTCAGTCAGAATAACCTTTCAGATCCGTCCCAGTCAGCAGGATTTTCCTGATCAGCTGATTGGATTCACTGATTGAAGGACTGACATGAGTGACAGCAGCCACATGATGATCACATGTTTGTTCCTAGGGCCAGTGGGGGGCGGAGCTACTGAAGGCACGCAACACACCATGAGAGACACTGACACAGTCTACGAACACAGTCTACGAACACAGTCTACGAACACAGTCTACGAACACAGTCTACGGACACAGTCTACGACACAGTCTTACGAACACAGTCTACGAACACAATCTACGAACACAGTCTACGAACACAGTTACGAACATAGTTTACGAACACAGTCTACGAACACAATCTACGAACACAGTCTACGAACACAGTCTACGAACACAGTCTATGGACACAGTCTACAAACACAGTCTACGAACACAGTCTACGGACACAGTCTACGAACACAGTCTACGAACATAGTCTACGGACACAGGTCTATGACCACAGTCTACGGACCCACAGTCTACGACCACAGTCTACGGACACAGTCTACGACCACAGTCTACGGACACAGTCTGCGACCACAGTCTACAACCACAGTCTACGGACACAGTCTACGACCACAGTCTACGGACACAGTCTGCGACCACAGTCTACAACCACAGTCTACGGACCACCGTCTACGACCGACAGTCTACGAACACAGTCTGCGACCACAGTCTACGAACACAGTCTACGAACACAGTCTACGGACACAGTCTACAGACACAGTCTATGACCACAGTCTACGACACGAAGCAGATTGAATGTGAGCTGCAGACGATATGTGAGTTTTGGATGGACACATTTACAACATGTGTCTGTGATTCAATTCCTTTAAGACTTTTTTAGGGATGGAACCAGCATGAACATTTCAGATCACAGTTATTGGGACTAAAATTATCACAGTTCTCATTATTATCGCAGTATTGTTGAAATTGGCTCAAAATGTTTCAAAAGTACGAATACACACACTGAAAGAATTGAACCAATTTGGATTTTGAAAAAAACAACAAAAAATGAAATCCATACCAGTTCCCACTGTCCCTTCTGTGTCAAGAACATTCCCATATTAACCCTTAGTGGTCTGAGTCTATTTTGTCTGTTTTTCAGTCCTTTTGATTGGCCTTTATATACTATAGAAACAAATGTTTACTATACCCATGTTTGGATCTGTTTTTCTGCTCAACTTCATCTAGATCATCTGTCTGTTATTTTTTTCACTTTAACCTACTATAAAAACATAAAAGCAAAAAAAAAACACAAAAAAATAAAATCCAATTTGAAAAATGTATATAATGTATTGTATAAATAACACACAGATGTTTAACGAACCTTTTCAGCAGACTTTAAAAGTGAATATTAGTTCCAGATATTAGGTATATAAAATTAAAATTGTACTAAGTTAAAACTCTACTCAAATATTGACATTAAAGCAGATCTTTCCATCGGGTTTTTTCTCCTAAAAGTGCGTTAATCAAACACAGTTATCATGAGAATTAGAATTTAAACAGTAAAACTAACTGTCTGTGATTTTACTCGCGGTGTATGGTTCTACCATTAACAGCTGTTTTTATTCTGTATGATGCTTTTATTTGGCAGTTGTGTGTTTTTATTCATGTGATGCTTTTATTTTGACAGTTATGATTTTATTCTGTATGTGCTTTAGTTTTGGCAGTTGTGTTTTATTCATTATGATGCTTTTATTTGACAGTGTGTTTTTATTCTGTATGATGCTTTTATTTTGGCAATTGTGTTTTTATATCATTATGATGCTTTTATTTGACAGTTGTGTTTTTATTCTGTATGATGCTTTTATTTTGGCAGTTGTGTTTTTATTCATTATGATGCTTTTATTTGACAGTGTGTTTTTATTCTGTATGATGCTTTTATTTTGGCAGTTGTGTTTTACTTCATTATGATGCTTTTATTTTGACAGTTGTGTTTTTATTCTGTATGATGCTTTTTATTTGACAGTTGTGTTTTTTTAAGTCATTTCAGTCAAACATTCACAGGAAACAGGCTGTACTTTTCTTTCCTCCTTTTTTCTTTTACCTTTTTTCATTTTCTTTCTTTCATTCTTTTCTTTTTTGTTCTTTTCTTCCAATTCTTTTCCTTGTCTTTCTTCTCCTTCTCTTCCTTTTCCTACCTTTTCTTTTTTCTGTTTTTTCTTTCCTATTCATTCTTTTCCTTTCTTACCCTTTTTCATTTTCTTTCCTTTTCATTCCTTTCCTTTTTTCTGTTCTTTTCTTGCATTTCCTTTTCTTTCCTGTCATTTCCTTTTCGTTCTTTTCTTTCTTTTTCTTTCCATTCCTTTCTTTTTCTGTTCTTTCCTTTTCTTACCCTTTTCTTTCCTTTCGTTTCTTTCCTTCTCTTACCCTTTTCTTTCAGTTTCTTTTCTTTCCTCTCCTTTCCTCCCTTTCTTCCTTTTTCCTTTTCTTACCCTTTCTTTCTTCCCTTTCTTTCCTTTTCTTTCCCTTTTCTTTCATTTTCTTTCCTCTCCTCTTCTTTTCTTTTCTTCTTTTCCTTTTTTTTTTCCTCTCTTTCTTTCCTTCCTCTTCTTTCCTCTTCTTCCTTTCCTTTCCTCTCTCTCTTCTTTTCTTTCCTCTCCTTTCTTTCCTCTCCTCTTCATTTCTTTCCTCTCCTCTTCCCTCTTCTTTCCTGTCCTTTCTTTTCTTTCCTCTTCTTCTCTTTCCTCTCCTCTTCTTTTCTTCTTTCTTTCCTTTCCTTTCCTTTCCTTTCTTTTCTCCTTTTTTTTGTCAAGTTAGGTAGAGGTCAAGGCCCCACAGGTCACAGCAGGCACCAGAAGGCCTCATAGAGAAGTGTAACACCCAGCATTTTAACCAATGTAAGTACAGCTTAGTATTAAAAAGATGATTTGAACTGATGTATTACATTAAATTAGATATGTAATGTGATCAAAAGTATAGCTAAGAAAAGAATGTTTAAATGAATGTTGATTCATTTGTGACTACTGTGTGTAGATGAGACAAGTTGAGACATGTTAAAGCAGTGAAGGGGCATGTTAGGACAAATCCAGCAGAAAAGGAGAAGTAAAGTAAGCAGCACCGAGCGAGCCGAGCAATAGGCTATTTTCTGCACCCAAAATGGTCAAGACCGGTAAAAAAGGGAAGTTCTACTAGAGACATTTAGACATTACTCATCTATCAATGAAGTCAACTGTCTAGGCATCAATGAGGTAATGCCTAGAGTTTGGTTAAAAACCAGAACCGCTATTATAGCATTTTCAGAAGTGCAAGACGCTCTAAGAAGTTGCGTGCCCTACGTTGTAAAATGTAGAGAAGATAACTCTGAGCGATGCTCTTTTGAGACCCGAAAGGAGTGTGGCAGATTGGCTTCGGAGTTAATCTTTACTTCTCAAATAATGCTGGAGGCTCATTGACAGATAACTTTGCATCGACGGATCGAACTTTTAAAAGCAAAGACCTATTTCTTCAGATGACAAAGGACCAAAGACTCTTAAAGGCAAGAACTGTATTTGAAGAACTTTTACCACCTTATGGGAACATTTGCCGACGGACCATCTGTTTAACAGACTTTCGGTATTTTCTCCACTTTGGCCCGGACTGGAAAAGAAGAAGAATTTCTATATTTTCTTATTTCTTTCTTTTACCCAGTATTTTAAGACGAACTCGGCAGCCCTGATCAAGCTGTTGAGGGATGTCTTCTTAAATTGAATTAATTTTTACCTTTTGACTTTTTGCAGAAATTAGATTAAATTTGGTTTTTAACTTTTCTACATTTATCTAATTTCTCTAACTTCTTGACCTTTTCCTATTAAGGTTTTGATACTAATTAAGTTTTAATTTTTGATTTTTACTCTTCTAAATTCTCCGGTTTTGTAACTTTTTTTGATTAATGCTCGGTAAGTGATAATCCTATTTTTCTAAATTATTCAATTGGTTATTGTTACTAGATTGGACCTTTTTCTAAATTTAGTAGTAATTACTATTTGTATATTTTCACTTATTGGACTCTTTTTCTAATTTTATAATTCTTTAGGAATTAAATCGTTTTCGACAACTTTGTAGTTTAAAGAAGTTTTCCATTTTTTCTCATTCATCCGATTTTTTCCGATTATTGAATCTTTTTCAATAAACTGTTAGAAGTCATTGTTTTATTTCCATTTATCCGATTTTTCTCGGTTATTGGATTTTCTACGAATTCAGTCTATTCGACTTGGTAATTTAGATTGATTTTTGGATTCTATTTTTATAGTTTTACTTTTCCGATTTAATCGGGTTTACAACACTTTCCAATTTTGATCTTTTTACAAATTTGTGAGTTTTCCTCTTTGCTGAAGTTAGAGAAATAATTATTTTTATTTGAGAATTTTTCCAATTTTGACTTTCTTTTGACTTTAGATTGACGAAACAGGACTTTTAACCTTTTCATTATTTTTATTATTCTTATTTCTTCCCCTTGAGAACTACAAGCTATGCAACAGCTGAAACAATTTGAAGGACTGATGGACTGAACTAATGGGATATGGGTATCAACTGGAACGTGGTACTAGATAGAGTAAGATTAGTTTAGACTCAGAGCTTTAGTTTATGATTTTATTTTTGATTGAAATTTAATTCATGCATATGCTGTGCTTTGCTAAATTGCCTACAATAATTTATAAAAAGTAAATTCTAAATTCTCCTTGAGTTATTTCTCTGTGTGGTATATTATGTTGGTGAATGTAAAACGTTAGGTTTATTGTGTGCATAACAACAAAGTCCTGAAGGTGTCTTAGCCTTAATCCACCTACCATTTTTATGTCCCGAAAGCCTATTTTTCCTGGCTTTTAAATTATTACCTGTCATGTAACAAGTGCACTAAATCCATGTGGAACAGCTACCAAAACCAACTGGACTGGTATTATTACTGACCACAGAGTGGGTTTCCTGGCAGTTCTGGTACCAGAGTTAGCGGGGCAGAGGTTGGAATTAAAGGTAGTTAGAAGACAGGTGAGTGTTCCAAAATAAGTTCAGCTGAAGTAGTATCTCAATGGGATTAGCGTGTGAGGTAATACTCCAGCCTGGTCACTGGAGATCAGGACCCTATTTAGACGGAGAGCTGAACCACAGTAGTACTGAGGGTTTACACTTTCCTCTTCTTCTCTTTCCTCTCCTCTTCTTTTCTTTTCTTTTCTTTTCTTTCCTCTTTTCTTTTTCTCCTCTTCTTTCTTTCTTCTCTTTCTTTCCTCCCTCTTCTTCTTTCCTCTCTCTCCTCTTTTTCTTTTTCTTTTATCTTATCTTTTCTTTCCTCTTTTTTTCCTCTCTTCTTTTCTTTCCTTTTATTTCCTCTCCTCTTCTTTTCTCTCCTCTCCTCTTCTTTTCTTCCTCGTTTTTTTCCTTCCTCTCTTTTCTTTCCTTTTATTTCCTCTCCTTTCCTCTCCTCTCCTTCCTTTCCTTCTTTCCTCTTCCATGTGTATGGACATGGTTATTCATCCCAGTCAGACCTATTGTGTTCCTGGACGGACAATAATGGACAACCTGTTCCTGGTTCGGGACATCATTGACTTATCCAAACTTCAGAGCTTGGATGTAGGACTTTTCTCCATAGACCAAGAAAAAGCTTTTGACAGAGTGGATCACAATTATTTGTTTAAAACTTTTGAAGCTTTTGGTTTTAGCCAAAAGTTCATCTCGTGGATACAACTATAGGGTCAATTGGTCCAAGTGTGAAGGTCTTCTGTTGGGAGAGTGGAAGAGCAGAGAACATCCTTCTTTACCAGCTGGGCTGCAGTGGAGCAGAGGGGATGAAGACTCTAGGTGTTTTTCTGGGGAATGACGCCTTCCAAAGAAGAACTGGGAGGGTCTTCTAGAAAGATCAGTGCCCGATTGTCTCGTTGGACATGGGTCCAGCCCCAGTTGTCCTACAGGGGGAGAACCTTGGTTGTTAACAACTTGGTCGCCTCTATGCTCTGGCACCGACTGAGTTATTGAACCTCCAGCAGAGCTGATTTCAAGTATACAGAAGAAACTGGTGAACTTCTTTTGGGGAGGATTTCACTGGACCAGATCTGCTGTGTTGTACCTGCCGGTGTCAGAAGGTGGACATGGGCTGATGGACCTCTGCAGCCGTATTACATCGTTCAGGCTGCAGACTGTACAGCGTATGGTGTATAATAAACAACACCTCTGGTCAGAAACTGCATCCATTTACTTCGTAGAGTGAACTCTCTCTCATATGACAAGCATCTGTTTTTATTAGATCTGGACAATGTGGACATCTCACAGACTTTCCCTTCTATAAGTCGGTCCTCACTGCGTGGAAGTCTGTGTTAACGTCAAAGAGAGATTGTTCTCAGTTCTTTGGAAGTGTTGGAAATGAACCCCTTTTTTACAACCCGTTCATCCAATGCGGACTTCTGAACTCTGACTGTGTACGTCAGGCTCTGCTTAAAGCTGGAATTAACAGGCTGGTCCATCTGAGGTCTGAAGGACAATGGAAGACAGCTGCAGAACTGAGGCGGGAAACAAAGATCTGTTCCCTTCGACTATTTGAGAAGTTGCTGAGAGGAATCGTAGATGCTCTACCTGGTCTCTTTAGGGAGGCACTAGGGAGGCAGTCTAGGGGGACAGTTTAGGACATCTGATTTCCCACTATTGTCCATCTGTGCTGCAGTGGAGGAGCAGGAGGAAGAAACTGGAGCTCTGCTGTCTTTCAAACACCTGAACTATTACATCTTTCCAGCGCTATCAAAAGAGCCTGTACGCTGTAGCTGTAAAGGTCAGTAACAGAACATCATTGGTTGGTGTCCAGGAGTCGAGGTGGCTTGGTTTGTTGCCTTCGGGTCATCTCCCAAAGGCAGCTGGAGGTCCCTGTACAAACCCATAGAGAAACGCACTGCGGATCTCCAGTGGAGGGTGGTGTATGGGGCCGTGGCTCCAAACAGACATGTGGCACTATAGACCCAGAGCAGGAAGCCAGTGTGTGTTCTGTCAGGACCAGGAGAACCTGCACCATCTGTGGTTTGGCTGTCCCAGACTGACTCCACTGTTTCTGCAGCTGGAGGGTTGGCTTCATGACCTGTGACACGAACTTAAAGACAGACTTTTCATCTTTGGCCCAAATACTGTGCAGCTAGGCGCAGGAACGTCTGTCTGACTAATGTTTTAATTGGTCAGGTAAAGATGAGTATTTGGCTCACAAGAAGGAACAGACTGAAGGGAACAGGGTCTGTGGATGTGGACTCTATGTTCAGGGGGTGGGAGCAGCACGCCTGAACATAGAGTACACATATTACAGAATGGTATCTGGAATGGAGCAGTTTGTTTCTGTTTGGGGGGTGGGAATGTACTATGTGTTGTGGACGGAGTGTCTCTTACTCTTAACTTCTGAAATAGAGTAAATGTATTGTAAATATGTAAATATGTAAATATGTAAATATGTAAATATGTACATATGTAAATATGTACAGGGGTGGTGGGGTTGTATTGGTGTGTTGCTTTTCATTTTTGTACATGTTTTTTTTTTTATTGGTAAATGATAATTTGGACCAATAAAGGTTCAGTTAAAGGTCAAAGGTCTTCTCTCCTCCTCTTCCTCTCTTCTCCTCCTCCTCTCCTCTCCTCTCCTCTCCTCTCCTCTCCTCTCCTCTCCTCTCCTCTCCTCTCCTCTCCTCTCTTCTTTCTCTTCTTTCCTCTCCTCTCCTCTTCTTTTCTCTTCTTTCCTTTCCTCTCCTCTTCTCTCCTCTTCTTCCTCTCCTCTCCTCCCTCTCTCTCCCTCCTCTCCTCTCTTCCTCTCCTCTCTCTCTCTCTTCTCTTCTCTCTCTTCTCTCCTCTCTCTCCTCTCCTCTTCTCTTCTCTCCTCTCCCTCCTCTTCCTCTTCCTCTCCTCTCCTTCCTCTCCCTCCTCTCTTTTCTGTGAAATGAGTCCCAGTTCTTTGTCATCTGTTTTTTCCTCTCCTCTCTTTCCCAACATGGAAATCCAAACAGCGTCACTCCCACAGTAAAACTGTCAAACGTTCCCATCCAACCTGTTTGGAATGAGAACCCAGTGGAACCCAAACCCACTTCCACCTAAATGGACTCATTGCTTGTTTGTCAGTCAGTTCCAAACAGGACTCATCCGTAAAGGCTGTTGTGCTTTCAAGTCTCACACCTTCAGTCTGTTTCGTTCCACTTCTTCAATCAGCTGATGGGACTTGTGGATCTTCTGAACTTTGGAACCATTCCTTTCATTTGATGGAACACATGTTCCCCACTTTCCTCTGTCCATTCACTTCTCTCAACCTTTCACTCCTTCATCTCCAGAACATACAGTGTGTTTGGATCCACCAAATGGACTCAACCTGCAACTCATCTGAAGAAAAACCACTGTTTCCTCTAGTTTGGAGGAAACTTTTCCCAACATTTTCTCACTATGATCTCAAACATTTGGCATTTTTCAGTCCAAACCAAGTATTTTTATAGATTTAACAGAAAACAATTATTGATATATTTCATCTTTTTTTTTAATCCACTTTATTGATGAACCATAATAGTTCAAACAGGACAGGTAACACTAGAGCATCTAATGAAAGTGGATTCAAACAGTTTGGATTCAAACTCAAAGTTTATCGTCAGGAATATTTTTCAACAATTTGTGAAAATGAAGATGAAATTTACCTGGAAAAAAAAAAAGATTAATTATAAACTATTTGTTAGGATCTGTGTCATTTGGAAGAGATGATCCAAACTATTAATAAACTATCTATCTATCTATATCTATCTATCTATCTATCTATCTATCTATCTCTATCTATCTATTATCTATCTATCTATCTATCTATCTATCTATCTATCATCATCTATCTATCTATCTATCTATCTATCACAGGTGAAGCTCCTCTTCTCCTAAATGACTCCCATTAAATGCTCAAATCTGTTCAGTTGTTTTCATTTCACTGACTCCAAATGTGTTGGAACACGTTCATCTCTCAGACCAGTTGGTTCAGACTCAGTCTGATCCCAGATCAGTGGACTGGATGTTGTTCACTTCTCCTCCATTCCCGTGTCTGTGTTTGTTCATTCCATCTCTGCTCAGTGCATTTGTCTGTAGACGCTCAGCGTCCATGCACTTCAATGGGACTGAGTGGAACTGCTGGAAAAACCACTACAAACTGGACCAGCACTGGACACATGACACCTGTCGTCCCGCCCCCGGACGCTCAGAGCTGTGGGCGGAGCTCGGCCGGGCCGGACGCCGAGCTTCCACGCGCCGATCGGATGACGGGTCCGAAGGCTGAATGCGGTTTGATTGACAGCTGTTTTCAGATCTGCTCCTTCACTGACACAGTTCAGTTTAATACCGTCACACATTCTGCTGTGAAATCACACAAACCAAATGAACTGTTCATGTACTGACCTGAAAGAAAACACAACCACTGGACTAACTGGTACACTGGACTGAAGGGACACGTTTACTTGTTTCAGTTCCAGAACTCAATCATTTCTTGATCAGTTTCATATATTTTGTCAATAGTTAAATCAAACTATTGTTTATGTTTAAATAACTTGACTTTTTTTTACATACGCCGACAACGAGCTTCCCCTGTCTGAAAGACGAACAGACGACACTGAATCTGACCAACATCCAAACCAAACCTGTTCACTCTGTGGGTTCTCATCTGTTTCTCTGCCATTGGATCCAGTCCCTTCTACACCTGCAGGACCACACACACACACACACACACACACCACCACACACACACAACACACACCACACACACACACATTCCTGTTAACCACTCTGAAGTAATCCAAATCTTTCAAGAAATGGCACCAAGGAGGTTGTTCCTGTAGGAAGTAACTGTGATAGTTGTCATTCCACAGAAAGTACGTAGACCTTGTGCACAGCTGTGTCAGTGTGCAGTCCTAGGCTGGTTCTGTGATACTGGTTTGTTCAGGCTGATACAGGCTGTTCAGGAAATGAGTGACTGTCATGGTCATGTGACTCAGTTTTGGCTCTGTAGATCTTTACAGGGTTGGGTGGTTCCTAGTCCTCCTCTAGTCCTGTTTTTGCTCCTGGACTCCTCAGGCCTGTGCTCAGTGTACTTTACCAGTCGAATGTTTCTGTTTGTTTTTTTTCTAGTTCTTTGCTGTGAACAGTGTGAGGCCACTGCAGTAACAGTACATTGTTTTGTAGAATGCTAACATATGTGTAATACTGAATAAACAGTGATGGCAGGTTATTATGGACCAATGTTTATGAAAACGCTGCAGATCAGGATTGTCGGACTCAGGAGAGGGGTGCCCTTTTTTGTTGGCTGAGGACCTGCCCCTCTAAATGTCTGTGCACACCACTGGCATGTGTCTTTATTTCTAACAAGTACTGAAATACACACACACACACACCACACACACACACACACATGAGAAGACCATCAGAACTTCTTCTCTTGTGCAGGTGAAGCCAGTATTTGTGTGGTTTGGATTCAGTAAACCTTCAGCTTTCTTGGGTTGACTGACTCTGGATGTTTTCTTAGTTCAGTTCCATATTCAGCCCAGTTGGATCTGCAGTGGGCTGAACCAGTAAATAATGACTGAATAACCTATAAATAATGACAAATCAAAGTTTTTCTTTTTGTTTTAGTACAAAAACCCCCAATTAAATTGTGAAATATTTACATTTTATAAAAAAAAAAAAAAAAGATGTGAATAACCTGAAAAAACAGAAATCTCATTTGAAAAATTAGTGCAATTCGAACCCTATTCTGCCTGGACTTCTTATTTCTACATGTGCATTTACACAGTGTTCCATAAACATTGGGAACAGACAGAATATTGTTCAAACTGCACATTTCAGATTGTTCATCTGTGTTTTTATTTATGTATTTATTTGTATTTTATTGTGAAAGAATAGTTTTGTAAAATGTAAATATTTTCAGTGTAATCTTATTTTTTTCTCTTAAATTTGTTCCACATAATTGTTGACAGTAAATGTGTTTGTCATTCTCTCTGGGTTATTGTGTTGTTCTTTTGACTGTAGATCCCATTGGTCTGTATGTGGAACCTGAACCAAAAGGATCAGTTCAACCTGGACTGTTCAGGTTCAGTATGACCTTTCATCCTGCAGGGCTGCAATGGAACTTTTAGTGGCCAGATTTGGCCCCGGCCACATGTTTGACACCTGTGACTTAAATAAATTGTAAAAATATGACTATTGCAGAAGCTCAATGAAACCATCTGAACAGAGAAGAGGATGGAAGACATGAACACCTCTGGGACGTTCTGAACATGTGGAACACAGGATTAGTATAAAAGGCATTCAGCTGTGATGTGGTTTATGTGTGTATGTTTCAGTCCTGTCCATATACTTCCTGCACATTTCTAGTTAGAAATAACGACACATGCATATTTACAGCCCTGCAAAAAAACTCAGACTTTTCCACAGTTCTGCAGTCAGTTTTAGTGAAGAAAGAAGGTTTTTCCCTCCAGAGCCAGTAACAATACAGTAGGGTGTGGGACCAGCAGGACTGGACCTGAGGACTAACCAGAGGGTTGATAATAATAATAATATAATAATAATAATAATAATAATAATATAATAATAATAAACTGTATTTGTATAGCACCTTTCATACAGAAATTGTAGCCCAAAGTGCTTCACATTGATTGAAATAATACAATATTAAAATACATTAAGATTTGATTAGAAATACAGTAAAATAAAAATAATATAAAACAGAAAATATTTGATTATGCATAGAATTTTTGAAGTGCAAGAAATAAGATGAAATTTGGAGAAATACAATAAAATAAAAATAAAAATAAAAATAAAAACAGCGCACATTAAAATATTGATTATGCATAGAATTTTTGAAGTGCAAGAAATAAGATGGAATTTCAAATACAATAAAATAAAATAAAAACAGAAATACAATAAAGTAAAACAAAAATAAAAACGCACATTCCTGGTTCCTGAATTGTGACCCCATTTTTATCTCCTTTCAAAGGCTAATGAGAATAAAAATGTTTTTAATTTGGTTTTAAATATATTCAGTGAACTGGCTTCTCTAATGTCTTTTGGAATTGTATTCCATAACTTTGGTGCATAGTTAGTAAAGGCTGCGTCCCCCATTTTCTTTGTAATATTTCTGGGAGTCACTAGTAACCCTGCGTTTGATGACCTCAGTGTTCTAGTTTGTACATAACTGATCAGTGAGTTTGCAATGTAATGTTGAAGTTTGTGACTCCACTGAGCAGACGTGTATTCTGTTCAAGTGGAAGAACTAAGCTCCTCCCACTCCTCAGTTTCTGCTCAAAGACATGATGCAACACTTACATTTGGAGAAATTCACATTTTCCCTAAAAGATCATGTAAGGTTATTTTATTCAGTTTTGCAGCCCTTTATAGACGACTTTAACCCTTTCATGCATGAATTATCAGAACCTCAGTCAATATTTTTTTCTTGAGTGTTTTATTCCTCTTTAGGCATGAAAAAACAATGCAATTGAATGTTTTTATTAACCTATTTTTCGTGGAGTCACAAAATGTCCACTCAGCTGGACACCATGCATTTAAGTTTTGAAGCAAAGAAACATGAATTTAAAACTCATCCTCAGAAAGTGGTAAACTGTGTGAAAACTATGAAATAATAACATTTTAAATGCTGCTAATTGCTAAATTGCTACTGTTTTCTCACATTTTTTCATTTCTAATGTTAGTCTTACTCATTTCATGGAGATAAAATCCTCGTCAGACCCAGGGATTTGACAGTTCTAGCTTTTTTACATTAAAACATTGTCTTGATTGGAAATTGCATAATGCAACAGTTTTTTCAGATACATTTTTAAAATATGTTTTATTATTGATTGAGTTTTTAATGGAATGTCCTTTGTAATGCACAGCATTTTTAAAGTTAAACTGTCAGACTTTTGTCCCCTACAGAGGACACAATGCAGTACTGGGTCTGAGGAGGAGATGCAAAAAAAAAAAAAAAAAAAAATTAGTTTCAGAAAACTGTTAATTACAGTCTCATAACAATTAGCAACTGATTTCCACTCAGACATGTTCCTGCAGATCAGGTTTGTCATCAGCAGCACAGTTACAATAACTGCATGAACTTGTAATGGAAATATTACTTAATCCATATAATATAATTTTCCTATATTTCATATGTCATAGAGGCTTCTAACTCTATTTCAGATATTTCATGTCACTGTGTATTCCAGAGCAGTTTGGACCTCTGTGTGTTGTGTCCACAGTAGAAGGCCACACCCACAGTTCTCACAGGGGTCTGATCTCTCAGTTCCTGACACTAACCAAAACACTTTCCACATCATCATTTTCTCATGGCAGACAGAAGACTACAGGGGGATTTGTATTTTTGGGTTCAGACCGTCTCAGTCTTTAGTCTGAGGGGGATCTGTTTCTATGGAGCTCCAAATAAAGGGATTTCTTTGACACTGAACGCTTGAACTTATCCTTCATTATTATAGACGAATTAGTAGAGTAATATTTTTTCCATAACAATTGGTGTCAGAAGTGGGATAGCTGAAGATCCACCATGTGACACTCGAAGGCGTCGGACAGGTTAGCCACCAAGAATCCACCATCTAGGGGTTCTCCTCTACCTCACTGAAAATCTTCAGAGACCAGAGGGTCTGACACCTGGAGTCAAACTGGTCCACTTCACGTCTGTTCAACGAACTCAATACTCTACTTCCTCGTCTGAAGGGTGAGATATATTTTGAAGCATTTGCTTATTAATCGAATTGGGGGGAAAAAAAAAAAAAAAGGAAAAAAAAAGAAAAAGAAAAAAGAAAAAAAATAAAGAAAATAAAACAAAATAAAGAAAAAAAAAAAAAGAAAAAATTGAATTAAATTAAATGTCATGTCTGTCTACTGGGGCTGACTGTCATTAGGGGCCTGTAGTAAAGAAGTCTGGTATTACAGTCAGACTTAACGTGGTTAGGTCCACGGGGTTTTTGATCCACTTGTACCTGAAACCAAGTGTGATAGGCACAGGGACGCCTGTGTTCAATATGGTTAAATCAGGAAACGTGGCAGTGCGGCGTCACGGCCTTTCATGGTTAGGCTGATTTAATGGATAAAAGGGAAAAGCGTTTGGAACGCAGTCAACCGGTTGACATCACAACTAACACTTTTAACCTATTTAGTAACTCAGCACTCACCAGGGCCTTGGTGGAGGTTAACTGGTTACTTTGGTGTCCTTTGTTTTGTGCCCAACCTTGTGGCCGTGCCGGACAGCATCTGTGGATCTTCTACGGAGGGTCACCTGGATTAGTCAAACCAGGATTTGGCTCTGGCAATAAGCAAAGCAAAGGCGTACAGGTTCTGACAGGGCCTTTAGTGGAGGACATGAGGAAAATATGGTTCTGAAAGAGTTCAGTGTCTGACGGTCTGGACAGGCCCATTTGGCTTTCTGAAGAGGGTTCTGTGAGTCACAATCAGCTGAAACAATTGGACCAGAAACAAAAAAAGAGCTCGATTTTTACTTGTTTTTTCAAACTTTCTTACTTATTATTCTATGGTTGATAATTGTGTGGGGGTAAAGCTCATGACATTGTCAATCTTGTTGTCGGTCAAAGTCGATGCTGACTGAGTAATTTCTTTATCGTGGGGAATTAATTAGTTTGTTGTAGTTACGCAGCGACGTAATGTAAGTTGGGGATGCCCAACGCCTGGTAAAGCACCAGATTTGACAATTTCATCATTTTAAAGTTTTTGCGACCCAGATCGTCGTGTCTGGAAGATTAATGTTCCAATGGGGACATTAATAAATAGTTTAAGAAATTCGCGTTTTTGTGTTATTGTTAGATGAGAAATGCAAATTTTAAGTCCCACCACCGGATTGTGACGGGCCAAGATTCAAATGCATGAGTAAAACTAAATATGGACTAGATGTTTTCAAATGGGTTTCTGAATGGATTGAACATGATGGCTTCCTTCTGAAGGTACCTGGTCTTTACAAAACGTTGCTGAAATTTAAGAAAGTGTAAACAGAAAAGGCCTAAAAAGGTGAATGATCTAAGAGAGAAAAAAAAAAAAAAAAGGGCAGAACTGAGAGATTTTGAGGACCAGTTGAAGGTTTTGTGGAAGTGGATAGAAGGAGCAGAGATTAGGGACAGAAAACAATGTTGGAAACTACATTTGAAAACTTTCTCACGCAAACAGATTGTTCTTTGTCACACACAGGGAATCGCACCTAGTACGTCAACCTTCTGCACCTCCCTACAGTTCCTCTTCCCCCCCCCTCTCCTCCTCCTTTCTCCACTCCTCTCTATACCCCAACCTCACAGCTCTGAAGCTCCTCCCAGAAGATGACCACACCTGCCTGTGTCCACCACAGCCAATGGCACACCCACAGACCACCGGCAGCAGGAAGCCACTGTCCGTCCCCCTGAGCATGCAGCTCCTCCTCCTCCTCCTCCTCCTCCCACTGCATCAACCTCAACAGCGTCATACCAGAGCAACTGTCAACATCAGCAACAAACTCAGAGCCGAAGGAAAAAGCATCTGGGGTGAGACTGTGACTGGTTCTAATCTGAGACAGACTGTTTGATCTGAATCCACCAGACTGTGAAGATGAAGACACCAGCGCTGGCTCAGGTCTGATGGTGGAAGTCTGTGGTGCAGATGGTCCAGTTTGGTTCATCGTCCATGGTCACCAAAGAACATCAGGGCAAAGGAGGACGAGGCCAAGATGAGGAGATGTGGACGAGACAGAAACAACAGACAACAGCGTTTGGACACCGGCAGCAACGACCTGGAGGATACAGGCAACAAGGGTTCCAAAGCAACTAAGAGGATACAGGCAACAAGGGTTCCAAAGCAACTAAGAGGATACAGGCAACAAGGGTTCCAAAGCAACTAGGCTGTGAGACACCTACACCTCTCTCCTTTCTCTCTCTCCTCTCCTCCCCCCCTACAGCAGAAGTCATACACATGCTTCCTAACCCACATTCTGCATCTGCACATCAGCTGTCTATACTGACGTCACACCTACACCACGCACACACACGTTTTAAACAGTTGTCAATGATATCTTTAGGGTTTTTTTTGGTAAACAACTTCTTGGTAGATTTAGAAACTACAAGTTTAGCTATATTGGGAACAGGGCTTTTACTTTGACGAACATATCTGACAAACCCATCCTTTCTACAGTAGCCAGTGGTGAACCAGTCCAAATGTATTTCACCATGTGATAAACGTTGGTACAAACACAGAATCCAAATGCAGAACTCAGACAACAAAAATTAGTTCCAAAAGATTTATTATTCACACACAGGTGAAAAAATATTATGAGTGACAGAATCTTGAGGATAATGGTTGGAGATTTCCTCCTCTGATTTGTCCTCCGGATCGAGGGCAGCAGCCCGTCTCCCCGAGCGATGTTAGGAGTATTTTCCCGACTGGGGAAAAGCAAAGGGAGGTCAGGGACGGAAACAGGTCATACACAGGCAGGCTAACAATCGGGCAACAGGACATAAGGACAAGGCAAACTCACGCACCGGTAGTCAGGGCGAGAAGGTCAAAACCAGATCAGATGAGGCAGACAAAAACCGACAGGGAACAGGCAGAAGACGAGAAACCGAGGAATCCAAAACAGGTCAAAAAACAGGCAGGCAAACGAACAAACGAGGTCAAGAACGCTGGTAGAAACTATGGAGTTACAAACTGGCAATTGACCAAAGGAAAAGAGGGTTTAAATACACAAAAGGGAGGGAAGACAACTAGACACAGGTGGAGCAAATCAGGGCGGAGACAGGTAATCAGAACAGAGGTCAGGATGAACGGGGAACAGGAAGTAAAGACGACAGACAAGACACATGAGGGAAAACTTAACAAAATAAAACAGGAAGTGACAAACACAACATAAAAGACAGACAAAACCAGACTAGCGTCTGGCAGCAGGTATGACACACCAAACCAATGTTGTGCTCACTGTCAGACATTTTTTTTTACACATTGATTTTTGTTTTCAACAGCATGCCACCCTTAATAATAATAATAATAATAAAAAAAAGAAAAATCTTCTGGCCAGAGATCTTATGGTTACACTGCACCTCTCATGTTTCAACAACAGTTCAACCACCCTCAGTTCACCCACTGTTCCCAGAATCCACTCCTCACATGTGTGTTGTGCGTCCTCGTTCACAGAGTTAATAGGACTTCGGTCCCACAGCGTCCTCAGCCTTTTGGATCACTGACTGGCAGCCTCACCATCAGTTTCCATTTTCCTTTATATTTCTGCCAGAAAAGGGGAAAAAACAGGTTTCATTCCATATTATACACATTAATAGATCCATGCCATCCTTGGTGGTCATTCTGCATACAACTGTATCCAGTACATAGGTACCATGTATGTCTGATTAAACATTAATAGTTGCCCTCCAAACCCCATTGCCCCTAAAATCTGATTATCCCCTAAAATTTTATCTTCTTGGACAGAAAACATCGATGGTATTAAACTGTATGTTCACTCATTTTTCCTAGGAGGGAAACTGGAGACAGTGGTGCCCTTGAGTGAAAACTGTTGCTTTTCAGAGCTCTGTTGTGTTGTGTCATGTCTGTGATGTGTGTTTATAAATGTTTGTGTTGTGTGTTTGTGGCTTTAGTGTTCTTGGTGTGTGTGTGTGTGTGATACCGCTACAAGTGTTTGTGTGGATTTTGCTGCTGGCTCAGACTGGAGCTGATCTTCAGAGTGTCCAGGCTGATGCTTGTGGTTTTGATCTGACTGTAGGAATAGTGCTTTGGGTGTAATTTATATTTAATAGAGCGCCTATAAACTAAAGGACACAGCAGAGGAAAGCATGTGAATCTGAAGTTTGTTGTGACAGTGTACAGGTGCTGATGGGCCTAATTGTTATAGGAGTGGATTTACTGCACATTTCTTAACGTTTGTATTTTCTGACTGTGACACCTGCTTAGATGTGACTACTTGTGTTTGGGTAGAAAGCTACAATGACATGATGAACTTCCTCTACAGATCCTGTGTCTTTCAGAAGAGGCAAAGGCCAAGAAGAACGCCTCTCACTCCTCCTTCTCTTCCTCTCATTCCTCCTCTCCCTTCTTCTCAGTCTCACTCTCATACACACTCCACTCACACACTGCTCACTGTAGGGTCTGTGCATGTGAACCTGTGACAGTCTCAGCCCTTTCACATTCTGTTTGACTCATCTCCTCATGTGAGATTCTGCTCTGAATCTCCAAACCCTTTCCTACTTTCCTTTCGAACATGATCTGCTCTCTTGTTGTGCTGCTCATCCTCAAACACATTTGTCTACAGGTAGCTGTGGTCCTGTCCATTCCAGCCTCAGGTCCACTTCACAGCCTTCAACCAGGTGACTTCATGCTGGTCACAGACTTCAGAAGGTCCAACCAGCCACCAGGGTTCACCTCAGTCACTGCAAAAGGTCATCTGTGCATCAGCCGCCTAAAAGGTGCATGATCAAGTCAACACCCAACCAGGTAGACCAGGACCAGAAGTGGAGGACATCAGTGGTAGAACCAAAACCACCAACGAACAGATGGGGAATTCTCCACCTCTGAAGCTGATGACGTTCCTACGTGGGAGCGACCCCTGAACCAGATCAAGAACGTAAACTCGTCCTCTCCCTTCCTGCTTTCACACATACAGCTTAAACAACCCTGAGTGCAAGCCCAGCGCTGCTCATGGGTCACATGGTTCACATCACACAACCACTGCACAGTCCATGTTTAGGCCTGTGTTCATGAACTCTGACAGACAGTTCAGACATCATCCTTCTACGTCCTCACCTGAAGAAAGGGCCTGGACTCAGCTGATGGTCATCACACCAAACAACCATCTCAAGCAGCGTCCCTGACTGTACTCATTTCTTGTCTCCCCTTGTTGTTGTAAAAGTTATCCTTGTATTCTGTCAGGTTCAACCTAAATATTAAGTGTTAATTATGATGTAGACCTAGACCACGGCCCCCGTTCAGGGGACCTGGATTCAGTGACCTCAGAGCATCCTGTGGTGCCTTGTTCTCCTGTCTGTTTTCAGAGTCCTTCCATCTTTCTTGTGCCCTTACTTCTCCTTCTGAAAATGCCACTACAGTAGTGAAGACAACACATAGGAAGCCACAGTCACAGAACTGGCTCAGTCTTCCTCAACACAGGTCATCTGTCACTAACTCCTGTTGGAAAAAGGCTTTCCTCTACTGAAGTTCACCTTCTCACATTTATTTAACAAAGTACAAAAACAGAGAATCAAATCCATCTGAACTTAAGCACACAGTCCAAACAGCCAGAAAAACTGTGAGCTCCTCTGGGCTCTAATGTCACAGACCCCCCAGGCTCGTAGCACCCCCCAGCTCACCTGAGCATCTTAAAGCTACAAGGTCTCATATTTAGCCTTAGAAACTGGTCTGTACATTGACATGAAGTAACTAAAATGCCATGAGCATGTAAAGTATAAAGCACATATATTACAATCATTTAACACCTTTTTAAATGCAATTGAATTATGAACGTTCTAATCACTAATTATAACAGAACTGAACTGAAAATGAAAATGTGTGAAAATCTTTCTAATCCCTTTGAGACTTCAATATTCCAATAACATTTGATCTGAAGTCTGAAAATGAATGAACTTTACTATCAAATAAAGTTATGAAATGAGCCTTTTGAACCGTTTTGAACAGTGATGATCTCCAGTACAGTGCTAGAATATGAGGCCTACAACAGAACTCCCACAAAATGTGCAAATTGTTCATAAACTACAGGTTTGAAAGTTTTCGCTCACATTCAAATTTACTGCAGTTATTGCAAAAGAAAATTACAGCTTTGCCAATGTGGCTAACCTACACATACAGGCCTACTGAAGACAAACTCTGCAGACTTCTACAAGTACATTCTAATGTGACTCAGTGTTGAACACAAATAACACAAACACTGACAATCCTTGTGCTTTTTCAACTACAGGTGCAGTGGGTAAAAGCAGAACTGGCTCTGACTTATATTTATTCCAGGGATTAAATACATTTTCTTTCCTTTAATGGGAACACTTATTGCACAACAATTTGAATTCTTACAGTTTGTTGAACAAATATTCAATTCATTATTCAAACTTCAAAACATATTGCAGCAGCAATGAAATTAGTTTTCCCCTTTCCTCATACAGCCCCAGACAACAACCAGTGATCAAAAGCATCTACTGATCCAACCTGTTGAACACCTGCTGATCCTATCAATAATAAAACACAGTTCTTCATCTTTACATGATCATCAGATATCAGACCATATTTGGGTGTTCATCTTCAGCAGCATTGGGTCACCAGCGGTGCCCATTGAGTTGGATCAGTGACAGTAGATGGGAACACTGGGTTTATGTTCAGTTGTTGATGTTTTTTTTCTCTTCAGTTTTCTCTGTTTAGATACAATAACCTTTGAATTTACTATGGATATTCATGAAGATTTAAATTGAAAATAGGAAAAAACATGATTTATGGTGAAGATGCACAATATAGAGGATACTATTACAGTTAAAGCTGCTACATCACTTGAGAAAAGTTGAATGGAGAGAAACATTTATTTGGGAACTGGGGCAATAATCCTACTGGGTCTGTATGGGTTCAACAAAAGTGCATTTTCAGATTAACAGTTCCAAAGTCTGACAAAGTTTAAACACACAATAAATAAATGCTCAAGAGTTATGTAACTTTACTTTATACTAGAATGTATAATGTCGCTAGACCTGTCTATAGACATATTAATTTTGATTATTTATGTTATTGTCTGTTAATCCTTCCAGCCCTAATTATTTTCTTGATTACAGAACTTCAAGTCATTCCTTTGAACTAGATCAGACTACACTTGTCAGATCTGTTTTTTTTAATGGCGGTCACAAAGGTCTAGTTTTGGGAGTGTTGGGTGTTGGGTGCAGTGTTTGGGATGGTGCATGAGTGTCCACTGTCAGCTGATCTGGAACTGCAACAACCAAACCCATGAATGTACCACAAGAGAACAGCTGGAGAACAACTGACCACTGGACTGACCACTGGACTGGCCACTGTGCATGAAAGGGTTAATATGAAGTAAGTGTCATGAGTCGACGTTTATGTTGATTCAGTTTTAGGGGTTTTGGTTTTTGTCTTTTCCTGTTTTATTTGGGTGATGGTGTGTCCTTCCTGTTTTATTTGGGTGATGGTGTGTCCTTCCTGTTTTATTTGGGTGATGGTGTGTCCTTCCTGTTTTATTTGGGTGATGGTGTGTCCTTCCTGTTTTATTTGGGTGATGGTGTGTCCTTCCTGTTTTATTTGGGTGATGGTGTGTCCTTCCTGTTTGTGTCTGCTGTCAGTCTTGTCTCTAATTCCCTCGTTGTCTTCACCTGCTCTTCCTCCTGTATTTGTCCACACTGTTTGTGATCCTCCGCCTTCCTTATGTATTCTCCTCTCTGCCTTTGTCGTCAGTGCATCGTTTCTGTTTCCCTGTGAAGATCATCTTGTGCTCAGTATCTTGAATCTTGTTCTAAGAGATTTTTGTACTTCAGGTGTTTAGCTAACCGGCCGATAGGCTGGATTGTTGTCATGTGGCATCTATCGTCTGTCATCGTCTGTCATCCTCTGTCGTCGTCTGTCATCTGTTATTGTCGTCTGTTGACTTCATTTGTCGTCTGTCATCATCTGTCATTTCTGTTGTCACGTCTGTTGTGTTGTCTGTCTTCGTATCTGTCATCACCTGTTGTTGTCATCATCTGTTGTTGTTGTCATCTGTTGTCGTCGTCTGTTGTCTTCATTTGTCGTCTGTTGTCATCGTCGTCATCTGTTGTCGTTTGTTATAAAATTATTTCAATCGTCTTTTTCTCCTAAACTCCAGTTCTGATTGACTTCAAACTTGGTCTACAGCTGCTGTGTGATGATGTCAACACAAGTTAGTGAAATTATTTGGATCTGGATCTGATTCTGGATTTGGTGCCACTTTGAAAAATGTTCCCATTCTAACAGATAGGAAGTGGATTGATCCAATCAATCAGTATCAATGATATCAAGTGTGAATTTGAATTTTTTACAGATCTGATTGAATATGAGCAAAACATGGACTATTTCTGTAATAGAATAAATACGCAGAACTGGGGGAGAATAAATGGATCTGGATACATTTCCCTAGGCTTTGAATTTGGCCGCTAAGCTACAGGACCGCTGCTCCTGTTTTCTTAGTTTCATATTACATATGTGTGCCTCCTCCCTTTGTTCATGTGCTTTTGTGTTTTTGGATTCTTGTTCAAACTAAAACCCTTCAACCACTGAACCTCCAGTGTCTGCTGCATTTGGGTCCACGCAGTGTCGTGTCCTAACAGTAAGTACACACCTCCTCCTCACCTTGTGTTTTTTTTTGTGTGTGTGTATGTGTGTGTGTGTGTGTGTGTGTGTGTGTGTGTGTGTGTGTGTATGTGAACATGTGAGTGCAGGTGTTCTTGTTCTGACACATATTGGATACTATAGAAGACTTTTTTTTATATTTTAATTTCAATAGAGTTAAAAAGAAAGATGGCTTTGAATGACACTTTCTCTTCAGTTCATGTAGTCAGAAAACAAGTAAAATCACTATTGAAATTAAGAGTTCTACAAAGAAAACAGTATTAGCTATAGATTTACAATGACAGCACACACACACACACACACAAAAAACTACATTTTGGTTTATATCAATACAGACCTTTATTCTTTTTTTTAAAATATTTTATTTTAGAATTTTCAATTCTGTAAAACAGACACATACTAAAAAAATAAGCAAACAAAAAACAAAACAAAACCACAAAGGCTCAGATGTGTGTCAGAACTGATCAGTTAATGAACTGGTCAGTTTTTGTTCAAAGACAGAAAAAGGGACCGAGGCTGCAGACAGTCACCGGTCCACACATATACTCTAGTCCAGTTGAACGTCCTCCAAGTGTGTGAGAAACACAGTCCAAGTATTTGAACAAGTGTGGACAGAGCAGGTCCTCATAGACCTGAGCTGTTCCGTCTGGATTTATGACAACACATTATCGACCACAGCTGAACAGAAGGAGGGTTTGGACACTTCATTCTTTTAATATCAGTCTGTTAGTGATTCTCATTCCAGTTCCAGTGGACGCTGCAGTGTTGCAGGTATCTTCTCTACGGTCTGAGAACAAAGATAGCCAGTCCTGGTTCAGGCTGAAGGGGTCTTTCTAGGCCCTGGAGAACCAGTCCAATATTTTAGACCAGAAACCTGTCAATGATGAACAGAACCAAAAGGAATGATGGACCAGGAACTTCTAACACGTTACACTGGTCACACACTGGGGAGACTGAGGGATAACTGCTGTTCAGTCTGACTGTGGAACAGTGGAGATGGTGGACAGTCTGGAAGTGGATCAGCTGATGTCTACTGTTTATAGAACAGGAGTGAATTTCAGACAAACACCTGTCCCACATAGATTCAGTTCATTCAGTGCTGATCTCTTCTCTCCAAGCGCCTCTTATTTTCACACCGTCTGCTTCAACACATTCATCAAACCAGTGTACACATTTTGAGATGAGCTGTCTGGAAGAAGAAGGGCTCTTCAGTACGTTAGAGATCTCATGCTCTAAAGCAGGGGTCTCAAACATGCAGCCCGGGGGCCAAATGCGGCCCGCCAAAGGTTCCAATCCGGCCCCTGCGATGTTTTTGCCAAGTGCAAAAATTCCAGTCTTGAATTCATTCATTTTCTGAACCCGCTTTATCCTCACTAGGGTCACGGGGGTCTCTTGGAGTCTATCTCAGCTACATAGGGGCGAAGGCGGGGTACACCCTGGACAAGTCGCCAGTTCATCGCAGGGCTGAACATATAGAGACAAACAAACAATCACTCTCACATTCACACCTATGGGCAATTTAGATTAACCAATTAACCTATTGGTGCATGTGTTTGGATGGTGGGAGGAAGCCGGAGTACCAGGAGAGAACCCACGCAGACACGGGGAGAACATGCAAACTCCACACAGAAAGGTCCCACCCCCCGTCGACTGGTGTTGGAATCGAACCCAGGACCTTCTGTCTGTGAGGCACGAGTGCTATCCACTGCACCACCGTGTCACCCCAGTCTTGAATTGAATTAAGCAAAATAATAAATAAATAAATAACTAGCTTGAATTAAGTAAAAAAATCTGAATTAAGCCAAGTTCAATTCAAAGTCTTGAATTGAATTAAGCAAAAAAAAAAATAAATAACTAGCTTGAATTAAGTAAAAATCTTGAATTAAGCCAAAAAAAAAAAAAAAATCTTCAATTAAGTAAAAAAATATCTTAAATTAAGAAAAAAATATCTCAAATTTAGCAAAAAATCTTGAATTAAGCCAAAAAAAAAATCTTCAATTAAGTAAAAAAAAATCTTGTATTAAGCCAAAAAAAAATCTAGAATTAACTTCAATTTTTTTTTCTGTTGTAGTGCAAAAAATTATGAAAATATTTACATTTCCAAACTATCCTATAACAATAAAATGTGAATAACCTTAACAAATATGAATAACCTGAAATGTCTAAAGAAAATTAAGCACAATTTTAACTATTTTCTGTCTCTTCCTCAGTGTTTAGTGTCTTTGTAGATCCGATCCATAATGCACATGCAGCAATGATAAGTTGAGGCAGAATATTGTTAAAATTGTACTTATTTTTCTTAAGAAATTTCAGTTTTTTTCAGGTTATTCACATCTTTTTGTTTGCATAGTTTATAACAGTAAGTATTTCCATAATTTAATGGGGCTTTTTTGCACTAAAACAGACCAAATTTGCAGTTTTCATTGTTTGAAGGTTATTATGTTATTTTACTAGTCCGGCCCACTGGAGATCAAATCGGACTGAATGTGGCCCCTGAAAGAAAATGAGTTTGAGACCCCTGCTCTAAAGGAAGACTTTAGTAATTTGGGATTTTAGATATGATGTCATGTCTGACTGTAAATATTGAACAAAGTGAGCGTTGGACAGGTTACATTGTCTCTTTAGTTGATTGAAAGATGCAAATTCACCATCAATGTCCAAATTTTCAATGAAGACCAAGCCCTTCTTCTCCATCACCATAAACACTCATCATGCCAAAAGGAATCATTCAAACATACAGGTGTTCGCACAGAGCAGAAAAATGCCCTGATCTGATTCAAAATTCTGACAGACTTTTTACCACAAAACCTTGATCTTTAAGGGAACCTGTTTTTTCACACTTGCAGAAAAGCTGGCAAGGAGGAGTTACCTGCAGAGCTGGCCTCCAGTCTCAGCCACAAAGGGGTACTGGTACTACTGGTACTAAGGCTGTCTAGAGCACCTCGTCGCCTAAACATCAGTGTCCTCGTTAGCAGCCCAGTACTAATGTTTAAAGACTGGCAGGCCTAGTCCCCCCTTCACTTTAGGTTTCTGTAAGTCTATTTTCAAAATTCTATGATTTTTATTATTTCAGACATAGGACATAGACATAACTGAATCTACATTTTTGAAGAAGGCCATGGTCAGATATACAGGGAGATTTTGACATAAATAAAGAAATCTGGGAAGAGAGACCAGTTTGAGTGAGTTCATGCGACCCACCATTGATAGAGGTAAGATTTTCCAACATTTAATGTTCTGTTTAAGCGCTGACAAGAACTCAGCAAAGTTTAGCTTAAATATCAACTTTGGATTTTTACGTATAATTAAACCAAGATAACTGAAATGATCATATACCACTTTAAATTGAACACTGTCTAGAAACTACTGAATATACGGGTGTCCCATAAGTCTCCATACATAGGAGACATATACATTCCATACATATATGGTTCTAACATGTATTTCTTATATTTCTTCTTTATAGTTCTTCAGCAGTGGAGGACACGCATTGAAATGTGTTCCCGACAAAATGGCAGTCATATACCGCATATTATATAAATAAAATGGTTTATGTCAAGAAACGTATTTTTTCTATGTATGGAGACTTATGGGACACCCTGTAGAATGGAAAGAGGCATAAACACACTCTTTGAAATTTATAGTGTAATCGGATATTTTGCCGAAAGAGGTGACTAAATTAAGAAGTATGGGGGCTGACTCTTCAGCGTTTTTTAAATATCATTACATCATCAGCATACAAACTAATAACTGGTTCCACAGCTCCAACCTCAAGTCCCTTTATCTGCAGGTGCTCTCTTACTCTGTCAGGATCTGTGCTTGTGACTCTTTGCTCCTCCCTTTTGGTTAGGACCTGTGCCTGTGCGACCCTCAGCTCCACCTTTTCATTTTCATCATCAGATTCACTGCTGGCGCTGCATGGCTGCAGCCAATTACTTCAGCCTATTTAAGGCTTTGGTTTGCAGCATGCAGCGGGTCCATACTCCTCACTCCTTCCATAGCCTGGACATTTGATCATATTCATCCACGGACTCTGACTCAGGTTTTGTATGTTTTTTTTCCTATGGACTACTTTAGTTTTGTATTAGGTTTTTCGTTGTCTGGTTTTCATTTTTGTTAAATAAACTTGTTATTTTTTCCCTTCAGTACTGTGCATTTGAGTCTCTTTTCCCTTTCGTGACAGAATGGACCAGCCATACCTGGACTCAGCCGGTACTGAAGGGACCTGTTTTTCGTTTTTTCCGTGTTTTTTAGTTTTTTCATCCCTGGTTTCGTTCGCCTTCCATAGTTCTCTATATCGTCGCTCTGCGCTTCCCTGTCCTATATCCGGCTTTTCTGAGACTTACCTTTGTCCTCACCCTTGTCCTCAGCGACGGCGGCTCGGTCTCCTCCGTGCCGGCTGGTTCGGGAGGTCCCGGAGCCGTCGGGTGCATACCCCGGTTTTTCTCCCAGTGTGTCTCTGTTCTCTGTTTGTTTCCTGCCTTGTTTTACCGGCGTTCCCATGTTGTGTGGGGCCACGGACCACGCTGAGTCCGGGCTTCCTCCCGTGTTGTTTTTTCCGGTGAGTTTCTGTCCTCGTCTGTTTCCGCCTCGTGTTCCAGTGTCCTATTCCTTGTGGGGACCTGGGCCTTCGTGGGGTCCGGGTTCTTCTCTTGTGTCTTTTCCTTCGTGTGTCTAATGGTTTGAGTGAGTTTATTAGCTCTGATCTGCCTGTTCATGTTAGTTTGTTTGTTCTGCTTGTTTTATTCGTTCCTCCCTGTCTCTCTCTGTCCGTGTGTGCCGTTTTTGAGTGTATTTCTCCGTGTGTATTTCTCCGTGTGTATTTCTCCGTGTGTATTTCTCTGTGTGTATTTCTCCGTGTGTTTTCTCCGTGTGTATTCTCCGTGTATTTGTCTTTCTGTGTATTTTTCAGTACTACCTGGAGGCTAGTACGCCGTCTGGTAGTATCCCCTCCTTGAAGTCCGGTTCCGGCCGCGCAGCGTTTTTTGAAGCCTGATTCAGTTTGTCCGTGCAGCGTTCCTGCAATCTGTTTCTGTCTGTTCGCGCAGCATTTTTAAAGCCTGTTCCTGTCTGTTCCTGAAGTCCGGTTCCGTCCGGCAGCGTTCCTGAAGTCCGGTTCCGTCCGGCAGCATTCCTGAAGTCCGGTTCCGTCCGGCAGCGTTCCTGAAGTCCGGTTCCGTCCGCGCAGCGTTCCTGTTTCCCCGTCTTGGCCTCGCTCTTTGTGTCTCCCCGTCTTGGCCTCGCTCTTTGTGTCCCCGTCTCGGCCTCGCTCTTTGTGTCTCCCTCTCCGTTTCCCTGTCAGTCCAGTCTCAGAGTCCGTTCCCCTGTCAGTCCAGTCTCAGAGTCCGTTTTCCTGTCAGTCCAGTCTCAGAGTCCGTTCCCCTGTCTGTCCAGTCTCAGTCAGCCAGAGTCATGGGTCCAGCCATAGTCCAATTCCAGTCGATGTCTGTAGTCCAGTCTTTGTCCGGTCAGTCTTGTCTCAGTTAGAGTCACTAGTCCAGTCATATTCAGTTCCAGTCAATGTCCTAAATAAGCTAGAGTCCTGTCTGCCACAGCCCTGGAGATCCACGAACCAGGGGGTTTTTGACCTGTTTCGGAGGGTTTCTCACGTCCTGGTCTGGAGGTTTTCCACGTCCTGGTCCGGAAGTCTGCCCTGAGGTGCTTCAGCAGTCTTCCCGGAGGCGCTTCATGCCGCTTCACCGGGAGGTGCTTCAGCCTGTTCGCCCTGAGGTTCTGCAGCCAGTCCGCCCAGAGGCTCTTCACGCCGTTTCACTGGGAGGTGCTTCACCCTCTTTGCCCTGAGGTCTGCAGCCAGTCCGCCCAGAGGCTCTTCACGCCGTTTCACTGGGAGGTGCTTCACCCTCTTTGCCCGGAGGCTCTTCACGTCGTTTCACCGGGAGGTGCGTCAGCCTGTTCACCCTGAGGTTCTTCAGCCAGTCTGCCCGGAGGCTCTTCACGCCATCCCACCGGGAGGTGCTTCAGCCCGTCTGCCTGTGGTTCTTCGTGCCCCTTTGCCAGGATCCCTTCTATATTCCAGGATGCCCTGGTCTTCGTGGGGGCTTTTTCGCTTCTCTGGGGACGTCAGGATGCCGTCCCTTGAGGGGGGGGTCCTGTCAGGATCTGTGCTTGTGACTCTTTGCTCCTCCCTTTTGGTTATGGACCTGTGCCTGTGCGACCCATCAGCTCCACCTTTTCATTTTCATCATCAGATTCACCTGCTGGCGCTGCATGGCTGCAGCCAATTACCTTCAGCCTATTTAAGGCTTTGGTTTGCAGCCATGCAGCGCTGGTCCATTACTCCTCACTCCTTTCCATAGCCCGGACATTTGATCATATTCATCCACGGACTCTGACTCAGGTTTTGTATTTTTTTTCCTATGACTCTACTTTAGTTTTTGTATTAGGTTTTTCGTTGTCTGGTTTTCATTTTTGTTAAATAAACTTGTTATTTTTTCCCTTCAGTACTGTGCATTTGAGTCCTTCATTTCCCTTTCGTGACATACTCTGACAGCAAGAAGCTCCAGCACAATAGTGAAGAGAGGGGGAGAGAGGACAGCCCTGTTGAACTGATGCTGCAGCGGGAAAACACACCTTTGTTCTTCTAAACACTCATCAAACTAAAATAAAGCAAAGGTAAGATTTAAAGAAGCAAAAACCAATGTAAAAGTGTGTAAATAATACCTCTATATTGTTATTTAAATGACACATATTGTGAGTTTTTCATTTTGGTATTAGATCAGGGATTAAAGCAAAAATTTTTCATCTGACTGAAAATGTTCTTCTGGTCAAAATCATTGTCCACTATTAAAAATGATGCAATCCAATACTACTACAGCATACAAGTTTATACAGTCAAATTTGGCAATACTGTAAAAACACTGAATGGGAAAGTGTACAGGTGTAGAAGATTAGTAACATGGACAGAAAACATGTCATGAGTGGTATTGGTGGTGGGTCTGGGGGTCCTCCCCCAGAACATTTTTAAAGCTTCAGGTCAATTTTGGTGTTCTGTGGTTAATTTTAAAGGGGATGAAAACCTTTGAAGCAAGTGAAAAAATAACTAGAAGAAAACCTTACTGCAAAAAATGAGTGAAAAACTTTTTATTTAACATTTAGGAACTCCTAAAACATAATCCAACTCCAACAGCACATGAATTTTGGGGAAAATGTCTGTAAATGTAACCCTAACCAACTCATCTTCAGCTTCTCAGATTGATGGTGGATCAGGACTTTTTTTACCATTGGAACCATACAGAATTTTCTTGTGGCAAACTGCACATGCACGCACCAGGCTGCTTCATTTTTTTGCACCATGATTTAATTGCAGTTCCATCGTCTCCCTTCTCATCAAGCCACGCCCACCTCCATCTATTTTTCACACATCTCTCAATAGTTCCCACTTCAGCTCCTTCCTCTACAAACGTGTCCATGATGTCGTATATGCTAGCCAAAATAATCTGTACGTCGTCAAACCTGCGTCCACAAGCCCCTCCCGCCAATATCATGTTCTCTTTTGATTGGAAGAAATTCCGTCAACTGAAACAGAACTTCTATTCCGTTCCAGATCCTCTCTGAGGGGATTTAAATACAGTGGCTTTGCAGATACCAAGGCTGTTCCTCATTCATTCAGTTTGATCTGCGTACTGTACCACACACATAGAAATAAGATGCTAAACGGGTCCAAATAAAGCACTTATGCAGTCGGGTGTGTAACCGCGTAAGGCCGCGGCGCGCACAGCCGCACGCACGGGAAGGGCACATACACACAACACCACACCACACACTAGTCATATACCGGCAAGAGGAGATCAGCTATGAACCCAAACATGAAGGTCCATGTAGATCAGTTTCTGTCTTCTTCCCTTTTCGCATGTGGTTCTTTCAGAAATGAAAGCTACTTGTTCGCACTAAACTCCAGTTAGTCTGGAGGCTGAACTTCGGTAAAGCTGAACTGGTCCATGTGTTTCTGAAGCACAGAATGAGCAGAGTTTCCTTCCAAAGATAATAGTCATCATCTGTCCTCCCAACATAAAAATAAAGAAGTCCTCTTATTATCATCACTGTTAAACCTATCAGCCCCCCGTGCCTGTGTTAAACACCTGCAGACCCAGGACAGCAGACCAGGACAGTAGGATGCACCAATACCACTTTTTTCCAGACCGAGTATGAGTACGAGGACTTATATTTGAGTACTTGCCAATACCGAAGTACTGATCCTAGTCCTAGTAATCCCATTCCAGTTGTTAGTTCCTTTGTAAATGTGCTTTATTGTCGTTGTCATTAGTCGGACTGGAACAAGTGCTGCTACTGACATGTAATGTGTTGGAATGAGCGTTTCTCAATTAATCCACCAGGGGGCGCTGCTCTGAATGAACCATACAGGACAAATACCACGAAGAAGAGGAAAGTTTTTTGGAGAAGAAGAAGAAAGTCAGTAATAACAAACCTGTAGACGACAGAGGGAACACTACTGTGATACTAATGTTGCAGCGTTTTCGCTGATAAGGTTTAAAAGTTTAGCTTCAGCAGGAAGAGAAAAGACAAATAAGTGAGAAGTTTGGTTTCACTATCTGCTGGCGGCGGTCCACACTGCTCCGTACTCCCGCATGGTATTCTCTGTCTCCTCCAGCACCTGGAAAAACAGATGGAATGTACACAGAGGATGGACAGAACGCTGCGTCCGTATCTGTCTGTGTCTGTAATGTTACTTGCAGTCAGCGTTACTTTTATCACCGTCGCTTATTTCCAAAAATCTCCACACTCTTCACACTCACACACATTATTCCTCCTCCTCGTACCTGCTGCACTGAACTGTGAATGTCACACGGCCGTAAGTGGTATCAGTGCATTTGTATCAGATTACTTTTATGAGTATGAGTACGAGTACACACACTGAGTATCGGAGCCAATACCCGATACTGGTATCGGTATCGGAGCATCCCTACAGGACAGGATCGCGGTGCCGACTGGACTCTGCGAAACACGTGGGGAAGTTACTTCAATATGACTTTTTTCCCCCCTCAATTTTTCCATTTGACGGAATCCGTCGTGGTGACGGAGAACTTTAATCCTGATTTACAGCCATTGCTTTCGGAGGTTTGGATGACATGTGAGACACAGCAGCAACTTGGACATGAGTAGACAGGCTTTACTACAGCGCTTTTTCCGGACTGAGTTTCTCCTACCTACAATGCATTGCAACCGTCAACTATGCCTTCAAAATAAAATACATGTAAACAAATACTGACTGTATAATCATTTTTAGCTTGTACTTTTAATCTGAATTACAACCAATGAATTATGGATATTTTATCACTAAATTATTATGAACTTTTTTACCTTTTTATCAACACATTTACTGAGGGCAGAACAGGCCCACTTTAGTTCATATTAGGATGATGTGGAACTGAACTAAAGTGAGTTTGACAGCCCTGTCCTACATCATCCTATTTCACAGGTGTCAAACATGTGGCCCGGGGCCAAATCTGGCCCGCCAAAGGTTCCATTCCAGCCCTGCAGGATGAAAGGTCATAACTGACCCTGAACAGTCCAGGTTGAACAAGTGCTTTTGGTTCAGGTTCCACATACAGACCAATAGGATCTACAGTCAGAAGAACAACACAATAAACCAGAAATAATGACAACTACAAATTTTCTATGCGAAAAATATGTGGAAAAAAGTAAGTGAAAAAAAATAACATTACATTGTGAAAATATTTACATTTACAAACTAATATTTCACAATAAAATGCAAGTAAATACATAAATAAAACCACAGATGAACAACCTGAACTGTGCAGTTTGAACAATATTCTGCCTGTTCCTAAATGTTTGGTGCATTTATGGATCCACTGGGATCTGCAGTTGTGTTCAGAATAACAGATGGAATATTGGAGAAACTGTTCACATTTTAGTTCAAACTCCAACATTTGAACAATATTCTGTCTGTTTCCCAAATGTTTATGGAACACTGTGTGGAAATGCACATGTAGAAATAAGAAGTTCAGGCAGAATAGGGTTCAAATTACACTATTTTTTCAAATGAAATTTCTGTTTTTTCAGGTTTTTCACATCTTGTTGTAAAATGTCAATATTTTCATAATTTAATTGGGGTTTTTTTGTACTAAAACAAAATGAAAAACTTGGATTTGTCCATTATTTATAGGTTATTCAGTCATTATTTTACTGGTCTGGCCTGCTGTAGATTAAATTGGGCAAAATATGAAGTGAACTAACATGAGTTTGACACCTGTGTCCTCCATCCTCCTATTTGTTGTCCAGATCTGCTGGTTCCAGGCTTTTACTGTTTAAACAGGTGCGCGGGAAAACAACAAAGAACCAAATAGAATCTATGGCCAAGCTAGCGACAGTTAGCATTGGAACACACACTAACATTAATCCACATTTCCACTAAACACTGCATCACATATATCATAGCGGAAACATTCTGGTTGTCAGGGAGCCGTACTAGTTCAGGTCAAGTAGAAAACCTTGAACATATTCCATGTATTTCTCATCCTTGAAACTATTGAGCCAACGTTAAGCTAACTGGCTAGCATAACCAGCATAGGCTGCATACTGAGACACTGAGCAGCACAAAGAAAAGCCACTGACGGATTCAAAGGAACATGTCACCTACATGTACGATGGACTAACAAGAGTTTGACAGAGTTTGGAAAAGTTGATCCATGACTAACCTGTAAAGAACAGAAAAAGACAATGAGACAGTCCACCAGGTCCATTGGTTTCCTTCAGTCCTTCTCTTGTTCTGAAGACCAGATCCAGCTGAGACTGGACACCTTGGATGTCCCACTGTCAGACTGCTGCCCCCTGGTGTTCAAACCAAAGCACTGTTTGGACACAAATACAGGCACACACAGACCACAGCAACTCCACATTTGGATGGACAAATGACATTTAGCCCACACAGTTTACATTCAGTGGTGTGTACAGTGACAGTGAAACTCCAGACCAGGGGTCACCAACCTTTTTCTCCTCTGTGGGCTACTTTTACCTGATGAAGTTGCCGGAGGGCTACTCTTAATTTAGCAACATTTATTTACATAGCTATTTTTATACACATATTTTGTATCATACGTTGTAACATTGTGCTCTTCATTTATTTATTTATTTATATATCTTTGTTTTAACATTTACAATACTTAAAAAGTGTTAATATGAACTATTATTTTACTTTAATTAAGAAAATCAAAAATAGAAAAAAAAACATACAAGCATTTGCTGCTGTATTCCTAAATATTTTAATACTATGTCAAAAATTCTGAAATGGAACAATCCTGCATATTTTTATAGATTACTAAAAACAAATACTACCACACTGTATGTGCATTTTTAATACTTAGAAATTGTGAAAAGGAACGTTGTCACTCACACAATAAAACTTCACCAGCATGTGCTGCTGTTTTTCTGAGGATTTGACCTTTTCTAAATTCACATATGCGTCAAACATATCAGTTAAACAGAACTTTGTGCACATAAATGCACCATCCCCGTCACTTCTACAGTCTCCCACTGGAGTCAAACGCAGACGCACCTGTTCAGGTCCGACTGCAGCTTGTCTGAGCGCATGCGCAGATAGAACACATATGTTTGTGCTGGTCCAGGATGGGACCCACTTCACTGATGGTTCTGCTGAAGCTGGTCCTGGTCGTTTACTGAACATGGACTGTTGGTTTGGACTGTAGTCCTTCAGCTCTTTTACCTTCTGTTCACGGAGGCTGATTCCCACTGGAGAACCTCCAGACAGTTACTGTGAACTTTGGTGAAGTTCCGCTCCAAGTTGCATCTTTTACTGACTTCCAGAACGCGTCCACAGATCACAACACACACCACAGAATCACACACACACACACAACACACTCGTCCTTTCCACAGTAGTCAAACAGAAGTCTTTCTCATCGTTGGTGAAAATAACTCCCGGACTATATTTGGCCAACATCTTGCGGGTTAAACCCACTTCCTGCCTGCATCTGGCTCATCCTGGGCCCCGCCCCTCTCCAGTGACAGACAGCAAACCAGTGCTAAAGTTTGATTGACAGCTAGTTGACCGTTTCATCTCGGGAGGGGGGGGGCACTTGTAATTTTGATTGGGTTGAAATTTAGACCTGTTCTACCAAATGATGAATCAACTTTGTGTTCTTATATTAGTGACCCTTGGCGAACCACCGGTAGGTCGCGAGCAACGTGTTGGAGAACCCTGAACTAGTTCTATTTTTAGAACAGGCCTGCGGGCGACTCGCGTGGTCCCTGTGGGCGACCTGGTGCCCGCGGGCACCGTGTTGGTGAGCCCTGCTCCAGACTCTTTACTAATTCCTCTGTTGCTGTATTTCCCTATGTGGAACCGGTTCCACTCTGCTCGTCTCCTGTTTGTGTGCTCCTCATTTCCTTTCCTCTACCTTCAGAAACTTGTACTTGAGGGGGTACGACGTTTGTTGAACGCACCAGAACCGGAACTGGGCCAAGATGACGGCCTGGTGTTCACTCTGCTGCTAGATTCACTAGTGTCACTAAGTAGAGAATCAAATGTGACATTCCTGTAAATGAATCACATGTGGACAAATGTTTGAACAGACTGGAGGGATTCCACCTGTAGAAGAAATGGAAGCTTTGACAGAGTTCAACTGGACCTGGTGGTGGTCTGTTTGGACCTGGTGGTCTGTTGGACCTGGTGTGGTCTGTTCGGACCTGTTGGGTCTGTTCGACCTGCGTGGTCTGTGTTGGACCTGGTGTGGTCTTTAGACCTGCTGTGGTCTGTTTAGACCTGCTGTGGTCTGTTCGGACCTGTGTCTGTTTGGACCTGGTGTGGTCTGTTTAGACCTGCTGTGGTCTGTTTAGACCTATTGTGGTCTGTTTAGACCTGGTGTGGTCTGTTTAGACCTGGTGGTCTGTTTAGTGTTGTGGTCTGTTTGGACCTGGTGTGTCTGTTTGACCTGCTGTGGTCCTGTTTAGACCTGGTGGTGGTCCGTTCGACCTGTTGTGGTCTGTTCGGACCTGCTGTGGTCTGTTTGGACCTGGTGTGTCTGTTTAGACCTGCTGTGGTCTGTTTGGACCTGGTGTGGTCGGTTTGGACCTGGTGTGGGTCTGTTTAGACCTGGTGTGGTCCTTTTTAGACCGTTTCTTCTGCCTCAACACCATGTTGTCTTCCTTCTGACCCAAACTATGAAGCATACGCGATAGACGTCATCACGCATGTGCAAAGAAGGAGGAATTGATAAGCAGGCAGGCAAACGATTCCAAGGAATCAAGCTACTGGGAACCAGTTCTCAAAAAGAATCGGTGTCTCAGTTCCCATCCCTAGTGTCACCTGTGTTCCCCTACCTCATGTACAAACAGTCCTGTCTCTCTTTGTCTGGTGCCAGTTCGTCGTATTCTGTCAGCGTGTTCATGTCAAATGTCCAAACCAGGTTTTTTCATGTTTGCTAGTTTGGTTTCAGTTTTTCTGTCAGGCTTTTGTTTATCATGGAGATTCTTTTGAGTAGTTTTATACATCCTCCCTGGGAGCGCTTTTTGTTCAATCACTTTTCAATATTAAAATACTTTGGTTTAAATCTTCAGTTCTCAGTGAGTCGTGCATTTGAGTCCACCATTTTGTGGATCCAGGACTTGACACTAGAGTGGCTTCAGAAACAGAATGATGGTTCCAGTTGCAGCTAAAGCTGAGACTTCAGAATCAGAAAAAGAGGCTTGGCTGGGACCATGAAACAGCACCATGACTACTGAAGACTGGTAGAAGACTACTGAGACTGGAAGAAGACTACTGAAGACTGGAAGAAGACTACTGAAGACTGGAAGAAGACTGGAAAGAAGACTACTGAAGACTACTGAAGACTGGTAGAAGACTACTGAGACTACTGAAGACTGGTAGAAGACTACTGAAGACTGGAAGAAGACTACTGAAGACTACTGAAGACTGGAAGGAGACTACTGAAGACTGGAAGAAGACTACTGAAGACTACTGAAGACTGGAAGAAGACTACTGAAGACTACTGAAGACTGGAAGAAGGGCTTATGGACTGATCAAACCTGCAACTGTTCAGTCTGTTCAGTGTAAACTCTTCCTCTCTTCCTCCGCCTCTCTCTTCTCTCTTCTTTCAGCTGTTGTCCTGTCAGTCTCCTCTCCTCCTCCTCTATGACCTCCTCTCTTCCTCCTCCTCTCTCTTCTCTCTTCTTTCAGCTGTTATCCTGTCAGTCTCCTCTCCTCCTCCTCTATGACCTCCTCTCTTCCTCCTCCTCTCTCTTCTCTCTTCTTTCAGCTGTTGTCCTGTCAGTCTCCTCTCCTCCTCCTCTATGACCTCCTCTCTTCCTCCTCCTCTCTCTTCTCTCTTCTTTCAGCTGTTATCCTGTCAGTCTCCTCTCCTCCTCTCTATGACCTCCTCTCTTCCTCCGCCTCTCTCTTCTCTCTTCTTTCAGCTGTTGTCCTGTCAGTCTCTCTCCTCCTCCTCTATGACCTCCTCTCTTCCTCCGCCTCTCTCTTCTCTCTTCTTTCAGCTGTTGTCCTGTCAGTCTCCTCTCCTCCTCCTCTATGACCTCCTCTCTCTTCCTCCTCCTCTCTCTTCTCTCTTCTTTCAGCTGTTATCCTGTCAGTCTCCTCTCCTCCTCCTCTATGACCTCCTCTCTTCCTCCTCCTCTCTCTTCTCTCAGCTGTTGTCCTGTCAGTCTCCTCTCCTCCTCCTCTATGACCTCCTCTCTTCCTCCTCCTCTCTCTTCTCTCTTCTTTCAGCTGTTGTCCTGTCAGTCTCCTCACCTCCTCCTCTATGACCTCCTCTCTTCCTCCTCCTCTCTCTTCTCTCTTCTTTCAGCTGTTGTCCTGTCAGTCTCCTCTCCTCCTCCTCTATGACCTCCTCTCTTCCTCCTCCTCTCCTTCTCTCTTCTTTCAGCTGTTGTCCTGTCATTCTCCTCTCCTCCTCCTCTATGACCTCCTCTCGTCCTCCTCCTCTCTCTTCTCTCTTCTCTCAGCTGTTGTCCTGTCAGTCTCCTCTCCTCCTCCTCTATGACCTCCCTCTCTTCCTCCTCCTCTCTCTTCTCTCTTCTTTCAGCTGTTGTCCTGTCAGTCTCCTCTACCTCCTCCTCTATGACCTCCTCTCTTTCCTCCTCCTCTCATCTTCTCTCTTCTTTCAGCTGTTGTCCTGTCAGTCTCCTCTCCTCCTCCTCTATACCTCCTCTCTTCCTCCTCCTCTCCTTCTCTCTTCTTTCAGCTGTTGTCCTGTCAGTCTCCTCTCCTCCTCCTCTATGACCTCCTCTCTTCCTCCTCCTCTCTCCTCTCTCTTCTTTCAGCTGTTGTCCTGTCAGTCTCCTCTCCTCCTCCTCTATGCCCTCCTCTCGTCCTCCTCCTCTCTCTTCTCTCTTCTTTCAGCTGTTGTCCTGTCAGTCTCCTCTCCTCCTCCTCTATGACCTCCTCTCTTCCTCCTCCTCTCTCTTCTCTCTTCTTTCAGCTGTTGTCCTGTCAGTCTCCTCTCCTCCTCCTCTATGACCTCCTCTCTTCCTCCTCCTCTCTCTTCTCTCTTCTTTCAGCTGTTGTCCTGTCAGTCTCCTCTCCTCCTCCTCTATGACCTCCTCTCTTCCTCCTCCTCTCTCTTCTCTCTTCTTTCAGCTGTTGTCCTGTCAGTCTCCTCTCACTCCAGCTGTTTTCTGTCCTAAACTCTTCTTCTTCTTCTGTTGTGTCTGTGCTTCTTCCAGACCTCTTCTGTCTGCATTTCCAGTCCAGTTTCAGTGCCTTTGGATGCTGAAGGAAACTGGACTTCCTGACACCTGGACTTTCTTGGACATTTGTCTGGAGGACACACCTCCATTTTTCCCTCTTCTGATGCTCTGTCTCTCTTCTATGTAGTGATGGGTAGATGAGGCGTCATGAAGCCTTTGGACACACGTCCAAACTGTATTGATACTGAACACTGACACCTGCTGGACCTTCAAAATCCCAACAGGAAACCCAGTGTACAGACTCAACTGACACTGATTTGATGACCTAGTATATACAATAATAGAATTAAGTCATTGTATTTTATATTGTATTATTTCATATCTTCATTTAAATTTAAAATGTCTTTGATATTTTTAGATACAGTCAATAAATAAAGTGAACATGGATCATAACATGAAAATCTAAGTGAACGTGTTGTGAATGAGGATGCTTGTGGACTGGGATTTTTTTTTTTTTTTTTTTTACAGATTTTTATATAAAAAAAATAAGTTTTTCCAACGTTTTGAGCTTGATGGTTAAAAATGAAGTAAAGA
Organism: Sphaeramia orbicularis; assembly: GCF_902148855.1. Taxonomy (NCBI): domain Eukaryota; kingdom Metazoa; phylum Chordata; class Actinopteri; order Kurtiformes; family Apogonidae; genus Sphaeramia; species Sphaeramia orbicularis. The sequence continues at coordinate 228,227 of NC_043974.1, read as the reverse complement.
ATAAATTAATAGGAATTAATCATCAATAAAGTAACTGTGAGTCAGTAGTAGAATGGCTGCATATCTGAGTTAGTCCTGGTGGATCTGGACTTCATTCTCATGCCTGGTCCTAGAACGCCTCTGCACTGAGGAGGTGCTTTAGTTTAAACAGGAAAGTTCTGTTCAACAAATGCCACATTTAACCTGCAGAAAAGAATAGGAAGAGTAAACGAAGAGTCACTTTAAAATGAATTTGAATTCAGATAGATCCAGTGGAAACTCTGAGAGGAACAGGATGAAACAACAGGGACATTCAAACACATACTTTGTTTTCTGATATCAGATCCAGATGCTCCCACACGGCTCAAACCTTTCTTTTGGTTTGAGGCTGCTCCAGAATTCTGGAGGAATTTGACGATGAACCGCAAAGATCACAGATTCTTTTGGCAGATGCATCCTGTTGACAGATGTGCTTCCTTATAAACACAGTTTGGCGCCTCAGTGTCAGTTCAAACACTTCCTGTATCGGTCACGTGACTTTTTTAAACGATACACGCACCGACACGAGGTTTTACTCTATGAGCTCGACACCTGCGCCGACGCATCGGTGTTGCCGGACCCATCACTAGTAAGTTTTTTGATTCCACATTTCATGAAGAATTTTTGTTGTACTTTGATTCCTCGTTTGAGAAGATTTTTGTGTTAGATTTTTTGATACCACGTTTGTGAAGACTGTTTTGTTTTAATTTTTGAATACCTCGTTTGAGAAGATCTTTTTGTTCATTTTTTGATTCCACACTTGTGAGGAACCTTTTGTTAGATTATTTGATTCCACGTCTGAGAAGATTTTTGCGTTTACCTTTGTTCTGAAGAAACCATTGTCTCATTCTTTGAGTAATAAATACTCAAACTAAGCTTACGCGCACCGACACGGGGTTTGGCTCTATGAGCTCGACACATGCGCCGACACATCGGTGTTGCCAGACCCATCACTACTTCTATGGTTCATTCCTTTTCCTCTTTTCCATTTTTCTAGTAACACACTCCTTTCTTCAGTCCAGTCCCGTTCCAGTCCTGCTCCATGGGTCTGGTACCACAGTGTGTTCCACACTCCTGTTCTGCAGACACAGGGGGTTGAAGGAATTCACAAACGTTGGGACACCTGCAGGAATTGAACCACCAACTTTCCAGACTTGATCAGCCTCCATTGCTGCAGAACTGCTTTCAGTTGTTCACCCATTTCTTGTTCTCCTTTTTGTATAATTCTGAAATGTACATTATTTTTCAGTTTTGTTTAACCTTACCTTTTTCTTTTTTTTTCTCTGTCCGTTCACTCTGACCTTTGGACCATTTACAGCTGTTCACTGGACTGGAACTGATGGAATTTACAGACACAACTGGAACAAACTGGGGTGTTCTAAAACTTTTGACCGGTAGTGTATGTATGAATATGTTTTCTTTTTACTTGACACCATGTATTGTGTAGCTTAAGCTGTAAAGTAGGTGGGCTGCCCACCTACTTTACAATTTGACTGAAAAAGAAGCAAAACTTATTAATGCCCACCGTGGGCATTAATAAGTTTTGCTTCTTTTTCAGTCAAATTGTACTTTTTCTTTCTTCTTCTGATGTTTTAAAATGCATACAGTATGACTAACTAACTAATAGTGTTTTGTAGGAAAAAAGTGCTGTGATCAAGATTATTATCATTAACAGAAACTAACGAAATGAAAAAAACTAGAATTGAAAAAAACATTTTCATTAACTGAAATAAATAAAAACTATAATTAAAAGAAAAAAAACATATCTAACTGAAACTGTATTGTGTGTTTACTAAACTAACTAAAACGGATAAAAATTATGGATCAAATTCCCTTGGTTTTGGTCTTTGTCAATGTCAGATTGATGTTAAATGGATTTCTTTGTCTCTCTCAGTTTTCTGTGCTGTCTCCATACGACACTTTTTGCTCCGTCACTTGTGTTCACTTGTGGTTTCCAGTCGTCTTCTGGTCCCCACTCTACCTGGAAACATGGAGACTAAAGCAGCAGAGTCCTGTCTGGGATTGATTTGAATAGGAGCACAGAGAAGAAGAGAAAAGAGACCACTGAACTACAACTGAACTACAACTGAACTACAACTGAACTACAACTGAACTACAACTAAACTACAACTAAAACTACAACTAAACTACAACTAAAACTACAACTAGACTACAACTAAAACTACAACTAGACTACAACTAAAACTACAACTAGACTACAACTAAAACTACAACTAGACTACAACTAAAACTACAACTAAACTAAAACTAAGCATTTAGAAAAAATTTAAAACTAATACAAACTATCAAACCTGCTCTAAAAACGAATTAAAACAAACTGAATTAGAGGGGAAAAAAAGTCCAAACTAAATAAAACTAAACTAGAATGAAAATCCCACCCTCTTCCATCCTTGGTCTTGCTGTGTTTGTCTCAGTTTCAGCGTCCCCTCACCACAGCTGGATGGAAACTTGGTGACAGTGTGACTGTGTTTCATTTCTTCAGTTTGTCATAAAGTTTCCAGTTGAGGATGGAAAGTGCAGCAGCTGACGCTCACAGGCTGTTTCCTTCCTCTCACTCTTCTATGTTCACTCAGTGTCTGGATTTAATTTGCTCTTAAATGTCACTGTGGGCACTCGGCCTGTTTGTTCTCGTCTTTCTAATTACCTTCAAGTGTCATTTGTCCAATTACCAGCGGTGCTTTTAAAGGCTTACAAAGAAAGATGGAAGGGTTCAACTTTTTATTTTTATTCCAACAGACGCTGGCACAAACTGCAGCCCACCTTCTACTGAAAAACATGTTTCTGCTTCAAATGAAAGGTCTGTAATAACTGAAGGAAACCTCTGAAATGAGCCTGATAGTTGACCTGAACACAGCCCTGCAGTGCTTTCAGGTGCTGCTGTTTCGACACATTTAACAGTTGAGGTGAATCAGACTACCACCCAGACCTTCTCTACTGTACAAAGGCTTTTCCAGCACAGTGTGGGTTCTAAGTGTAATGGAATAGAACTGTTTGGTTTAAACCAGGGCTCACCAGGACCAGGGTTGGACAGTAGACCTGCAGGACCAGGGTTGGACAGTAGACCTGCAGGACCAGGGTTGGACAGTAGATCTGCAGGACCAGGGTTGGACAGTAGACCTGCAGGACCAGGGTTGGACAGTAGACCTGCAGGACCAGGGTTGGACAGTAGACCTACAGGACCAGGGTTGGACAGTAGATCTGCAGGACCAGGGTTGGACAGTAGACCTGCAGGACCAGGGTTGGACAGTAGATCTACAGGACCAGGGTTGGACAGTAGACCTACAGGACCAGGGTTGGACAGTAGATCTGCAGGACCAGGGTTGGACAGTAGATCTGCAGGACCAGGGTTGGACAGTAGATCTACAGGACCAGGGTTGGACAGTAGACCTGCAGGACCAGGGTTGGACAGTAGACCTACAGGACCAGGGTTGGACAGTAGATCTGCAGGACCAGGGTTGGACAGTAGACCTGCAGGACCAGGGTTGGACAGTAGACCTGCAGGACCAGGGTTGGACAGTAGACCTGCAGGACCAGGGTTGGTGAGCCCTGGTTTAGAGGATTTCTGATAACATGCAGATGTTGAGAACACTTTAGATGGGCTGACATTTTACATAAACCTAATAACACACACATAGTACACTATCCTACATGTACATGTAATATATTTACAGAGCAATGTGCAGAGGGAAGTGAGAGAGAACAATGCAAGAATAAAGTGTAGATACAAATATAAATAAAAGTATCCCCTAACGAGTGGTTTCAGGTTAGTCCTGATTCTAACATGGGTTTGCTGACTTGCTGTTTTGCTAAACATGTGACCATGTGTAGTTCATGCTGTCATGTGTGTATTAGTCAGAGTAATCTGTCGATCTGTTCCATGGCTGAAGTCACGTACAGCTGCCATGTGTTTATCTGTCAGTGGACTGTAACAAACAAACCACTGAAGAACATTCTGGTGACCCACAGCTGGAACTCACACTGAGAGGAAAAGATATGGATCAGACATGTGAAGAGATTCCCAAGATCACAGACCGACAGACAGACAGATACAGACACGGACAGACAGACAGACAGACAGATACAGACACGGACAGACAGACAGACCGACAGACAGACAGACAGACAGACAGATACAGACACGGACAGACAGACAGACCGACAGACAGACAGATACAGACAGACAGACAGACAGACAGACCGACAGACAGACCGACAGACAGACAGATACAGACAGACAAATAATGGCAACTTGGAACTTCAGCTCTTTTTCTAAGCTATCGACTGTCCCAAATAAATATACTCTTTTCTTTTGGTCAGTTAAGGTATAGTTTTTAGATGTTACCTGTTGGACAGTTTCGACTGTGGCTCCAGTCTAACATCTAAAAACCATACCTTGTCTGAACAAAAGAAAATAGTACATTTACATAACAGAAGACAAAATGAACATCATTAGCCTTATCGACTGTCTGGTTGTCTACATTCATGAAAACAGTGAAACAAAGCAGGGAGTTGATCCATAACGGGGGGGCACTCAGAAAAACTAGAACCAACTAGAACTAGAACAAGTAGAACTTTGATCCTTGTGGTGGTGTGGGCATGTGGAACCAACTGGACTGGTGAACTCCTGCCAAAAGGAGGAGGCCAGTATAGACTTACATCTAGAGGACAGGTCAACTCTGGTTTCATTCTGGATTCATTATCATGGGGTTATTTGTGTATTAAATGAATAAACCAAGTGCCTGGCACAAAAACTCGGTGAACAGTTTGATGTAAATCATTTTCTGGGGGCAAATATCCCTGAGGTCAGATTGACCCTAGGGTAATAATATGTGTTAGTAATATTTAAGGATAATGTGAGGGTTAAACTCTGTTAAAGAACCGTTTTCATGAATACAGGTGTCAAAATGGAACCCAGGTCTCCTTACCAATTTTGAAATAATTCATTATATAATTTCCAAAATGCGACTGGAAGTATTGTCAATGTGATTGTGTTTATTTATCTGTTTTATTTTTTGTGCGTGCCTGCACTACCTGCGTAGCCGGAAATGGTCACGGTATCGCGAGATTAGAGCTCCAATCAGAGAAGGGCTGAGGCATAAACAGGAAGTAGAACAATAGGAAAAGGAAGTAAGAGAGAGGAGACGGTAGAGGCCCTACTGTTAAAACTTTTTGGCAAAAACTTTGTGATTTTATTCATAATAACATTAAAAGACATTTTCTGTTTTTTTGGAGGAATGGATTGTTTGGTAGCTTGCTCAAAAGTGAATCTCTATACCTGATAAATCTTTTAACTTTAATGTCAAAATTTCACATTCATTGTTGTAAATACTCAGCAAAAAAGCCCTGCTTTACTGCATTTTATAATAATTTCAAACAGTACATTCTCTCAAGTAAATACTCTGAAAAGCGAACGGCAATCAAAAGTGTTGAAATCTGTCCTTCCCTTCATATATTCATCTGAACTCTGAACTTTGACACCCCTAGTCTAAGTTGGCATACTTCTTTCTCTTTTTCCTATCTTTCCTGTCCTCTTTTTCTTCTGTCCTTTTTTTCTATACATGATTATAATCAAGCACTTATATAATGTCTTTTATAGCAAATGTTTTTAAATAAGAGGAGACGGTAGAGTGAGCTGTGGTGTGGACGGTAAACTTGGAGTCATAGAGCTGGTAAATACACACCTGTTTAACCACTTATCTGAGCTACATTTATATTCTTGGACCCTTCAATGTATAGATGTGTTTTGCGTTACCGTTATACAGGTCTAATGAGGACGAAAGAAAGAGAAAAGAAAGGAGAAGTGAACTGAACCCCTGAATTGGTGAGTTGTATTGCTGTTAGCCGTTAGCTTGTTGCTATTGTCTCTTTTATTTCAGTGCCTGCTCTGGTTGCCGCTGCTATATGTTGTCTAATGTGTGTATTATATGTCTGTAAAATGCATGTACTTGGTGTATTTAACTGTGCCGTGTCGCTATTAGCGGTTGCTGGTCAGTGGACGCTAATTAGCGCTTGGCGTTAGCGCTAGCTTAATGGCTTGCTAGCATTAGAATGCTAATGCAAAAGTCTATCCGCTAAACCGGAAGTACTATCCGTAATCGATAAAACCTGTTTAATGTTCACTATGGACAAAGGTGACCATACATTAAGAATATTAATTAAGTTTTGTATATTTACAGTAAAATTATGCACTTTTGATTACTGTGGATAATGAATTTGATGTCAAAACTTGATACAGCTGTAGATTTGTGATTTAGTTGTGATTTTAATTGAATGTGTTTGGTTTGATTAACCTTAACAAAGAATGAAGATAATTAAAGTCGGCCTTGTGTTATTCAGGACAGGTTTTTCCCAGTGATTGGAAACCCAGATGGCGAGTGAGGAAAAAGAAGAACTTGGATCTGCTGACCTGAACTTGTGGAACAGGGTCAGTTCTTTCGCAGTCATGTGGGCATGGAGAGGAAATTGTGTATTGTTATAATTACAGAAAATCTGTTCATTTATTTTCATTTCTTTGGTTAATACCTGATATTATGGGTCTCCCGAGTCAGTATGTGAAACTTTTAATTTGAGTCTGTTCCCCAACAAGCAATTTACAGTGTGACACTGCACGCTATAATCAGAGTTTTGGCGCCTTTACCTTTTGTTTCAGAACTCTGGGAGATGTAAGCAGCCATGCAGTTCATGAAAATTTTGGTTTAGCCTCTGCTAATTTAATTTTTTATATGAAATGGCTAGTTTAAGCTGTATGAGGTGCTTATAATGTGCTGAAACACATTTCTATATCATTTGGTTTGTGTAGGAACTTGTTTTACAGGGGTCGCTGACCAGAGGTTTTTGTGTTTTATGTCACTTCTGTCAGGAACGAAAATCAATAAACGGAGACTGCCTCCAAAGTTGTACGCGCGGGTCTCGTCCTTAAAAAAAAGAACACAACGCAGAGTCTGACACCACCGCTTACACTCGGATCTGCTGAACTGAACTGATCCACCAGCATAGTAGGCCCACACACACACACACACACACACTGCCCAGCCTAATTCTCTTATTTAATTTTGGACTCTTGACTACAACGGACTACTTTTCCTGGATTTTTGGACTTCTGACTTGTTTTTTTCCTTTACTGAATTGGAACTGGTCATAAACCTGTGTGAAAAGTTATTTCATATGGAAAGAACAGAAAAAAGAGTCTATCAGATTGAAACTCTTTAAGGTGCACCCACATTAGGAACTTATAAACAGTTGTTTTTCTAAACAAAAGGACATTTTACTTTTAACTCATGTTTCCTGGTTTCCATTGCATTCTGTGCATCAGTTTAATCATTCCCCCGCTCTAGCCCATCCTGGAAAACTTCTTAATTTTCTTACATCCATTGCTAAACTAGCCTATAGTAAAGCCCCTACTAATGCTAATCATTCAAATCTAATTATATAGCACTTGCTACAAAAAACATCTGCTCTTGTTTGATAGATTTGACATATTAGAAACTAAGAAAGGAGAACTCAGGTTAAAGGTCATAGGTTAGACTTTAAATGTGATCAATAACTCATAACTAGAAGCACTCGGAGAGCGCAGACCTCCGCCAAGGCTGATCAGTGCCCCCCCCCCCCCCCCCCCCCCCCCCCCCCCGTGGGCCCCCCCACCCCCGATCACCACCAAAATTTAATCATTTCTTTCCTTATCCATTTCAACAAACCCTGAAAATTTCATCCAAATCTGTCCATAACTTTTTGAGTTATGTTGCACACTAACGGACGGACAGACAAACAGACAGACAGACAGACAAACAAACCCTGGCAAAAACATAACCTCCTTGGCGGAGGTAATCAACAAAGAACACTTCTTAACTCTTTCGGTGCCAGACAGTTAAGGGGCTAATAAGCCTTAAAAGTGCCACAGAATTTGGCTGTTTTTCAGTATTTCGCGTCGTTTTTATAATATTGAAGAATCCTGCAGGAAACCGCTCGGTAACATCCGACCGATTGCTGATTAGATTCAAAACGCACCCGGGACGCAGCCGATTCCATTATTGATCGTAATTTGCATAATTTATAATAATAATAATAATAATTAATAATAATGATATCTTTATTTATATAGCACTTTTCATACATTAAAAACTGTAGCACAAAGTGCTTTACATATCAGTTTAAAAATCAGTACCGCCCCCCACCCACACCCACCCACTCACCCGCAACACACACACACACACACACACACACATGCACACACACACCCGCACACACACATACACACACACACACACATATACATGCAAACCCACAAGCTCACACATACTTAAGAAGACTGACTGAGCACGGGTAGACCAGAACAAAAATGTACAAGTAAAAGTAAAACATCAGTTTAGGAGGCGCTGTCTCAGGGAGCCATCCGCACCAGGAGGCAGCCGCCGACCCCGGCGACCAGGCACCAGCAACACAGCCCCGCATCCCAACTAGTGGGAGAGGGCCAACTGGGACCCCCACCCACCAGAAAGGAGCGGACCCCAGTGAGAGAAGGCGCCACAGCCCCCGGAGTCCACAGCCGCCCCCCGGCATGGAGGGCTCCCTCTGATGAAACACCGGAGAATAAGAAACATTAAAAAGATATAAAATATTATTCGGTCGCGTGACCTCAATTCCCGTCTGCTTGGTCTCAAAAGGGGGACACAGAAAGAACGTCATCGAAATGTGAGAAAGAGATGGGGGTGGATGGTTTGTTTGTACACAAATAGGGCGTGTTCTCCAAAGCCGATCTGATCGGCCCGTGGCACTTTACAGGTTGTATTCGTAAAGCCGATTTAATCAGCCCATGGCACTGAAAGAGTTAAACTTAGATATGTTGAAAATAATAGATCAGGTCTGTCAAACTCATTTCATTTCAGTTCCACATTCAGCCCAGTTTGATCTGCAGTGGACCCAACCAGTAAATAACAGTGAAAAAAGTAAAATTATATCATGATACATTATGTTACATCTACAAAGTTTACTTAAAAATCTGAATAACATGACAACTTGAATTGTCCTTAAGAAAAATAAATGCAATTTTACCAATATTCTGCCTCAGTTTATCAGTTACACACGTGCATTACAATCACACAAAACATTTAGTAACAGGCAGAATATTGTACAATTGCATTTACTTTTCTTCAGACATTTTCATTTGTTCATATTTGTTCAGGTTATTCATGTTTTTGTAAAAGTATAGTTTGGTAATGGAAACATTTTCATGTAATTTTACTTTTTTACACCTAAAAAACACAGAACATGTGGGGTTGTCATTGGGGGTGTTTAGAAAATATCAGTTTTGCAATATATTGCGATATTTCATTTGACAATACTGTATCGCTATTAAAAAGTACTGTATCAATATTTTTAGGCATTTATTTAAAATGCAGATATCAAGGTCAAGGTAAACTATTATCCCTGAGGAGCAATTTGTTCTGCAGCCAGCAGTTTCACACGGACAACAAACCAACAATAAATACAATAAATAATCCATTAAAAACATAGCACCAATATTACAAAGAATTGTTCAGCAGAATAATGGAACTGGAACTAAAGAATTCCTCATCCTATTGGTCCTACATTAGGAATACTGTATCTGCGACCTGATGGAAGCAACCTGAACACTAATATGTTACTATATATTATGATGTAACACTGTTTTATTAAATACTGGTTATCTGCATCATCCTAAAAGCACTTTTTTCTGTCTGAGAGGCAGATGTTCGTACTTTTGTTTGGATTGAACTCAAATCCTGTTCTGATGTCAGCTGTGAACAAATAGAATCTGAACATTTGAACAGGATCTGAAACTGGAATGTCTGTAAAACAGAATTTCAGTTTGAACATTTGCTGATAGAACATTAGATCCTGTTGGGATCAAATCCAAATATGTTTAGTATTTGTGCAGATTTCTGCTGTAATTCAATTCTTCCAGGAAATAATCATTTTTAAAAAGAGACAAACAGCCTTTTTAACAGTATCATGATATATCGTGATATATTGTACGTGATCCTAATATTGTGAGTTGTATTGTATCGCCAGATTCTTGCCGATACACAGCCCTAGTTGTCATTATTTATTGGTTATTATAATAATATTTTACTGGTTCTGACCCACTAGAAATCTAATTGGACTGTATGTGGAAACCTGAATTAGAATGATTTTGACACCACTGATTGTTAATATCTTCAGTGTCATTTTTGTATTTCACAAATTCATCTCGCGGGCCAGATTTGGCCCCTGGGCCGCATGTTTAACACCGGTGGAATAGAGGAAAGTACCCTGCGTCAGTGCTGAGCTTCAAACTGAAAAGCTGAAACAGAAACAGTGTTCAGACGAAATAATAAAACAGTGGTCAGAGAACAGGATCTGGTGTGACAGAGTCTGGCTTCACTTGTGTTCAAACACTCTAATAAACTCCAATTTGTCATTCAAACACTGCAATAAAATTTACTGCCTCGGTTTTAACAGCGTTACTTTATCTGCTTAGAGTGGAAAAAGACTAAAAAGCAGCTCTAGTAAATGTGTGTGTGTTGACAGTAAAAGTTCAGTGTTGTGTTTATGAGATGTTCCAATCTGAATGATATGAAGAGGCGATGGGGAGGAGTGAAACCAGAGTGTGTGAGGAGAAGAGAAGAGACCACCAATGGAGGACAAAGGAGGGAGAAGGGGGAGGAGAAAAGAGAGGAGAGGAGTAAAGGGACCATACAGGAGGAGAGGAAATGAAAAGAACAGGGAGAGGAGGAGGAGAGAAAACAGACGGACCCTGGGTTAGTCCTGATCTACAACTGAGGAAAGAGTGATCTGACTGAAGAAGGACTCTGACAGGTAAGGTCTACTTTTACTCTAATGAATTTTGAACATATTTAAGATGTTTTCCTCTCAGATCTAAATTTAATATTTGCTAGTATTTCTAGTTTGAGTCTAATGTCAGCAAAAGTTATATTAATCACAAGTTAATTTAAATCAGGGTTCTCAAACTCCTGTTCTGTCAGGTTCCACATTCAGTCTGATCTGATCTGCAGTGGACCCAACCAGTCAAATAAGAACAGAATAAACTAGAAAGAATGACAACTGACCATTTATGTCTGTGTTTTAGTGCAAAAAAAAAAAACATTAAATGATGAAAATACTTACTTTTATAAACTATTCAAACATAAAAGATGTGAATAACCTGAAAAATCTGACATTTCTTCAGTAAAATCAGTGTAATTTTCTCAGTCTTCTTCCTCCACTTCTCATTAGTCCATGTGCATTCTGGATCAGATCTGCAAAGACACTAAACACTGAGAACAGGAAGAAAAGAGTTCAAACTGGACTGAATTTAATACAGACATTTCAGGTTGGACACATTTGTTCAGGTTAGTCACATTTTATTGGTACAGGAGAGTTTGGAAATGGAAAGAGTTTCACAATTTAATGGGATTTTTTGCACTAAAACAAAGACAAACATTTGCAGTTGTGATTATTTACAGACATAATGGAATATTATTTTTCCATCAAACCCAGTAGTAAATCTGCAGTCATTCTTCTGTGTGGGTTCTTCTGCTGTTCTTATTGGACTGTAGATCAGATTGGTCTGGATGTGGAACCCACACTAACATGAGCTCCACAGCCTGGACTGTGGAATTTAGACACTTTGGAAATTCATCCCAGGGGTGGGACTGGAACCTTTAGGGGGACGCAGGTTTGACAGCCCTGGTGTAAATGCTACAGACTATTCAAACTTTTACCTGATGTAAAAATTCGACGAGTGTGGATTAAATGTTTCAGCCGCTGATGTTTAATGCATTTCATGTTTTGATTCATGGCTGTCAAACTCCTGTTAGTTCAGTTCCACATTCAGACTGATCTGATCTGCAGTGGGCCGCACCAGTCAAATAATAGAAATGATAGAATAAGAACTGATAAATTATGTCAACTCCAAAGTTTTCTCTGTGTTTTTGAGTGAAAAAAGTACAATTCCATAATGAAAATGTTTACATCTACAAACTGTACTTGAACATAACATGAACAAATATGAACAACCTGAAAATTCTGAAGAAAAAAAGGTGCAATTTTAACACTATTCTGCCTCAGTTTATCATTTACACATGTGCACCACAGCGTACAGATCACAGTGGATCGACAAACACACTAAACATTTAGGAACAGGCAGAATATTGGTACAATTACACGTTTAGACATTTCACAACACACAGCCTGGACTGTGGAATTTATACACTTTGGAAATTCATCCCAGGGGTCGGACTGGAACCTTTGGAGGGACTCATTTGGGCCCCAGGACTCATGTTTGACACCCCTGTGTTAGAGGAATTCTGTTCTGTTTCTGGATCGTTTATTGGTGGAAACTCACAAAGGCACATGAGACAGGTTACGAGAAATTAAAACTGAGAACTGACCACAGTTAAGAAAAAAAACATTGAGCTTTAGTATTGTCAAGCATTTGTAGAAGTAACGTATTAATACCACACGACAAAAATATTCCCGCCTAGTAAAATTTCTGCATCCAAAACCTTCAGTGAAAGCATTAGGACAAAAAAAAGAACAGAAAAAAAAAGAAAAAGTAGTCACTGTGCAGCCAAATGGTCTGAGTCAGTTTTTTTTTTACTGTTATCTATGATGTTTTTTGGGGCATCTTTTCATGAGATCAGAAATCTTCATCTTCATCTTTCAATCCATTTTCCAGTGAATCCAGTCCAATCCAGTTTATATTATAAACCCATTTGAAAACACTGTTGACCAACAGTGCTGTACAAAAATGGAATAACACGTAAAAAAACAGTAAAACATCATTCTATTAGAATGATAAATAAATTCAAAGGTTGTCCAATCAAAAATGTATTATTATTATTTTATTTCTGTCAAAAATGATGAAGATGAAGTGAATGTTGGTGCTTTTGATGGATGGTGCATGAACACAGACCAGGACATTGTTCTCACAGTCGGGGGTCCACATCCTGGCTGTTACAGTTCGGTTTAGGCAAGAAAATGATCCAAATTACCCAAAACACCAACAGGGAATTCTTGGCAACAAAGTGCTGCTGGTGCCTAAACCTAACCATAGAAACCACTAAAGACTTAACACTGTTTACGGCAACACAGTGGACCAGGAGCTGCAGCAAAAATGTAACTAAGTATTTGTACTTGGTTACTGTACTTAACCTCCTCAGACCCAGGAAATGTCAGCACAGAACCAGCTTTTGTTGTTTTTTATTCAGTCAGTGCCTACATTGTAAACATCATGATGCAACAGTTTTTTCAGATGCAGTTTTTCACATTTTTGTAGAATGTCCTTTGTGGTGGACACTTTTCTTTCTTTTGTTTTTTTTTGGGTATAAAGTTGTGAAACTCTTGTCCATAAATGTGGACAGAAAACCCACAGCTGGGTCTGGGGAGGTAAGTAAGATTGCTGATGTAGTACTTCTACTTTTACTTGAGTATATATTTAGCAGGATATTTGTACTTTACTTAAGTACTAAGCTTCAGTACTTCCTCCACCACTGAAAAACTACAGGAAACATAATTTTGGTTCTAAAAGATTCAGAAATGTTTTGATGATCCTTTAATGACAACATTTTACTCTGGAAACTGAGTTTGGGGATGACAGGTTTTGAAGGTCATGGGGGTCATGGGGGTTTGGGGGTTTGAGTATAGAAGATAAAGCAGGACTGTGATCTGTTTTTAGTTTGTATTTTCTTTTCCAGATATCGTCAGAACCTGGAAGTACTGAACTGTGAACGCCCTTCCATCCCATCAGAACCTGCTGCTGTCAAACCACAGAACTTCTACAGTCAGAGCAGGTTCTAGAAGTGGTCCACAGGTTCAGGAACCAGATCCAACAGGGCTCTGGAACCATAGTGGGTTCAGGAGTCTGAGTGGTTCAGGTTTAGGCAGAGTTCAGGACCTGGTTCAGTATTAACAGTGTCAGCAGTGGGTGGGGGGGGGACTCCTGCTTTCTCCTCTGACTTCAGGACTGACAGTGTGTTCCAGAATGGGACCCAGACCCAGGTCCAGGTCCAGATCCAGGTCCAGGTCCAGGTTTCCATCTGTGCCACTGGTCCTGGTAGTATTTTTGGTGTTTGCTGATCCTGTATTGTGCCGCAGTAACTCCTCTGGATCTGATCTGATGATGTCGGACCAGGCGGACCTCCACCACACTGAGCTCCCACTTGGACCAGGGCCGGACCATCGGGTCCAGACCTCGGCCCAAGACCCAGATCAGGTTCAAGAAACTCTGGACAAACCTCCATCCTCACTGGATCTCAGACGGTCCAAACCCAAAGATGAGCCCCAGTCCAAACACAGACACAAGCCTCCACCCTCCAACTCTTCCAGGGTCGTTCACAGTTCGTCCAGTTTCTCCTTCCTCCAACTCTTCCAGGGTCGTTCACGTTCGTCCAGTTTCTGCTTCCTCCAACTCTTCCAGGGTCGTTCACGTTCGTCCAGTTTCTGCTTCCTCCAACTCTTCCAGGGTCGTTCACGTTCGTCCAGTTTCTGCTTCCTCCAACTCTTCCAGGGTCGTTCACGTTCGTCCAGTTTCTGCTTCCTCCAACTCTTCCAGGGTCGTTCACGTTCGTCCAGTTTCTCCTCCTCGGTGTCTGCAGGAAACCCTGATAAAAACTGCCTTTAAGTACATCAACACCATGCTGTCCTGTGTCATCTTCGCTGTGGGGATCATTGGAAACGCCACCCTGCTGAGGATCATCTACCAAAATAAAAGCATGAGGAACGGACCCAACGCTCTGATCGCCAGCCTGGCTCTGGGAGACCTGATCTACATCACCATCGACATACCCATCAACGTCTACAAGGTACAAGTAGGGATGGAACTAATGAACACACCAGTAACAGTAAATCACAAAAAACACAATTAATTTCGGTTAATGGATTACTGTGTCAGAAATCTTTACCATTTATACACCGGGTAACTATTTGGCTTTGCTCTGACTTAAACTGCGCGCCCATGAGAAACACATGACCACTGGTGTTTCTCCACCTTACTCCAATACTTCTGTAAAAATGGCTGTCTGGTTGAATCCGGGCTGCCCCGAGGGGGTCACGTAATTTAAATTATTAACTCACCAATTATGTTTCGGATGGAAGGACCAAACCAGGAGAAATGAAGAATTCACCCAAAAAGAAGGACTGAGTTTTTAAAAAGTTAAAACAAAACTTGATTTATTACTTCAGGCAAAAATAGAAAAAGTTACAAAAAAGAAAGAAATCAGTTATCAATTCGTCTAGCATCGAACACACTATTGGTCTCTGACATAAGAAGCTTCTTCAGTACATTTTATAGTCTTTGATGACTCGTAGAAGACTTCCCATCGTTTAGTTATTCCCCTATTTGGTGACATAAACCCAACATTCACCTATGATTGTTTTGACAGTTGTTGCGGGGTTCAAACATGTCACAGCTCACGTCAATAACTCCACATAAGCTAATTCTAAGAAAAAACACATGTGAAAGTTCACCTGAGTTAATCACACCTTGGTATGACATTTGCGCCAACAATTTAGCTTACACTGCATAGTTAAACCACAAAGAGTTTCCATAAGTACGTCTACTGTACTTTCCGGGCTATAAGGCACACCGGAATATAAGCCGCACCCGACTATAAGCCGCAGGTGTCCACATTGTGACATGAGATATTTACACAGAAAGATGATTTAAATATTTATTTCCATCCCTTCACTGCTTTTTTCCAAACAGTGCCTGTAACACAGCTCTGTCACACTCCTTCTACATCTCTCCTCCGTTGTTGCTCAATGGCACTTCGGCGCTGCAGCTCTATTTCCTTCTTTACAGACACATCGATTGTTTTGAACTTCAAAGCTGCATCATGTGCATTTCTTCGTGTGTTTTCCTTGATGAGGGTTTGTGCATGACACGCAAAATGATTGTTCAAAGTTCAGATTCAATCTTCTCCTCTTCATCACCTCTTCCACCTGTCTGTCTCACTTTTGTGCTTCCCGTTAGAGCGCCCCCTGGAGGCCGTTAGCCCATATAAATCTATACTGGAGCTGCATCGCTGTATAAGCCGCAGGGTTAAAACCAGAAAAAAGTAGTGGCTTATAGTCTGGAAAGTACAGTAGTTCTAACACTTGTGCAATTCTTAACCACAGAAAGTTCCTAAGTTCATAACCATGATTAACTCAGCTCGCTTTTACCACAAGCTGAAAGATGAGATCTTTTTCTTAGAATCTGACCTTTTCCTCCAAGTTCAGCACACACCAACCTGAAACAACCCTGACCTTTCACTGTTCAGTACACAGAAAATAAAAATCAGAATAGAACAACTTACATTTGCTAAAAATAAAAGACTCTTCAAGCAAAACAACTTGTAACATTACATTTCTTCTTCTCCATTTTGTTTCACGATGTATGAGAGTTATCTGACATTTTAAAGCAAGATTTAAAGTCACACATTCAACTTCCATTTAACATATGATACGTCTCACATAACAATTACCGGTATAACGCTAAACGGCGGTAAAATCACAGACGGTTAGTATTACTGTTTAAATTCTAATTCTCATGATGACTGTGTTTGATTACTGCACTTTTCTAGAGAAAACCCCCTATGTACAGATCTGCTTTTATGTCAAATATTTGAGTATAGTTTGAATTTATTACATTTTTAATTTTCTATACCTAATATTTGGAACTAATATTCACTTTTAAAGTCTGTGAAGGGGTTCATTAAGCATCTGTGTGTTATTTATGCAATAAATTATATACATTTTTCAAATCAGATTTTATATATTTTTTGTGTTTCCTGTCCTTTTATGTTTTTATAGTAGGGTTAAAGTGAAAAAATAATAGACAGATGATACAGATGAAGTTGTGCTGAAAAACAGATCCCAAACATGGGTATAGTAAACATTTGTTTCTATAGTATATAAAGGCAAAATCAAAAGGACTGAAAAACAGACAGAATAGGCTCAGACCACTAAGGGTTAATATTGGAATGTTTCTGACACAGAAGGGACACTGGGACGATTATTTTATTTGTTGTTGTTGTTTTCAAAATACAACTTGGTTAAATTCTTTCCGTGTGTGTATCAGTACTTTTTGAACATTTTGAGCACAATTTCAGTAATACCATGATAATAATGATAACTGTGATAATTTTGGTCACAATAACTTCTGTCATAGAACATATGTCTATGGATGTGCAACACAAATTTCATAATGATATTTCACCAATTGCATTTTTTATGATTTTTTGAAAATGGTGCATAAAAAATAACAAAAGTCAACAGAGTGTAACAGAAGAGAAATGGAGCGGAACCATATTTGGTCCAAAGTTGAATCTTGGTCCCAGTCATGTGTCTGTCCAATTAGATTCAATTCACACCAATATTAGTTGAGTTCTAATTTTAAATGTGTGGGAAATGGGGATTTTCAGTGTTCAGTGTAAATGTCCACAGAGTCCACATTCCACAGTGGATGTGGACAGTTTAGTTCCACATACAAGAGACTGTTCTAAGCTACAGGTGGATCCAACTGGAGGAGAATCGGAGTCGTTTGGAATTTTGGATGAATTTTGGAAAATGTCTCAGTGATGACAGATGGAAAACTGTAGATGTTGTGACCTTGCTGTGACCTTGAACTTTGGCCTACTGGGACCAAAATGGACTGGGCTGGTCCCAGGGCCTAGGCCTATCTGTGGGGAAGATCTGGGAAAGATGGGTGGAAGAGTTTTACACTAAAGATGAGAACAAACAAACAAACACACACACACAAACAAAGCAAAGTGATCACAATACCTCCTGGTGGAGGTAATAACTTTCCATACTTTGCCTCGCAGTGTTTATATCAGTGTTTTTCAACCTTGGGGTCAGGACCCCACATGGGGTCGCCTGAAATTTCTAGTGATTACTAAAAAATGAAAACTTATTAATAAAAATGTACATTATATAGTCTAAATGTCCTCTAAAATTAATGTTTATTTGCAACATAGTATAGCAAACTATTACATGATCAAAAACAAATTAATTTAGCAAAAAAAAAAAGTCTGTGTTTGAATGCCTGGGGGTCGCCAGATATTTTTGATGTTAAAATGGAGTCAGGAGTGAAAAAAGGTTGGGAACTACTGGTTTATACTGTCGGTGCAGAAACGTCAGCTGTGTGTGATGTTTTGTGTCAGCCAACAGGAGGTGGAGTGTTTCACAGATAAGGACACTAAAATACACCCCTGTGTGTGATAGCCCACCTCAAACACACACTGTCACTGATGATAGATACTCTCACACACATACTGAGCGTCCCATTAACCCTTGAATGCTTGGTCTGCTGTGTGTTTGTGTGTGTTTATGTGTTTGTGTGTTTATGTGTTTGTGTTTGTGCAGCTCCTGGCCATGCGCTGGCCCTTCGCTGACAGTGTGTTGGGTCTGTTCCTCTGTAAGCTGTTCCCTTTCCTGCAGAAAGCTTCAGTCGGCATCACCGTCCTCAACCTGTGTGCCCTGAGTGTGGACAGGTAACTGTTTAGGATCATTTCAACCATGACTTTAACCCACGAAGAGCCAAACAACAACTGACCACCTAAACCATCTACTGATCTGAACTGTTTAATTCCTGTTGATCCACTAATCCTATCAATACATGTCAATAATTGGTGTCAAATACAGTTCTTCATCTTTTCATGGTCATCAGATATGACCATATTTGGACGTTCAGAGGCTCCGTAGTTACCATGGAAACACCTTCATCTTCTACAACATTGATTCTCCAGTCAAACCCATGGAGTTGGATCAATGACAGTGGATGGACACACTGGGTTTATGTTCAGTTAATGACAGACTGGACTGAAAAAAGTTGCTTTTTAATTTATTTTTTTTAACTTTTTTGTTTTTGATATAATTTTTATTATTTTATATTTGACATGTAAATTCTCAGTATATTTTTGTCATTTCATTGATATTTTCCTGTATCTTAAAAATACAGGAAAAATCTGTAAAATGAACAGTGAAAATTCTGTTAAATTACAGATTTTTTTTACAGTGTGTGAGAATCACAGATAGAATGGGTGAACAGTCTTTCTAATGACTCTCTGTGTTCTCAGGTACCGCGCTGTGGCGTCCTGGTCACGTGTCCAGGGAACAGGCGTTCCCATGGTAACAGCCGTGGAGATCGTAGTGATCTGGCTGCTGTCCGTGGTCCTGGCCGTTCCAGAGGCCGTCGGGTTCAACATGGTGACCTTCGAATACAAGAACGTCACCATCAGAACGTGCATGCTGCAGCCACGGAGTCCTTTCATGACCGTGAGTTTGTCTGTGTGTTTACATGTATGTTTACAGTACGTGACTGCATGGGCGTAATTACAGCTACAGAGTGTGTGTATGTGGGTGGTCTGACATGTGTGTGTGTGTTGATAGACATCTTGTCACCATGTAGAGCATTTTAGTTAAGCTCCACATACAGCCCAACAGGATCTGCAGTGGGCCAAACCAGTACAATAATAACAGAATAATACAGAAATACTGTCAACTCCAAACTTTTATCTGTTTTACAGCAAAAAAAAGTCAATTTACATTCTGAACAGGTTTCCATCTACAAACTATCCTTTCAAAAGATGTGAAGAACATGAACAAACTGAACAAATCAGTGTAATTTGAACACTATTCTGCCTCAGTTTATCATTTCCACATGTACATTAGAAGTGACAGATCACAGTGGATCTACAAACATTTAATAACAGACAGAATATTGTTAAAATTACACTTAGTTCTCTTAAGAACTTTCAGGTTCATATTTGTTCAGGTTATTCACATTTTTTGTGAAAGGATCATTTGAAAGGACAAACATGTTAATGTAATTTTACTTTTTTAAAAATATGAATCACAAAGGAATATTACCTTTGGTTTACATTTGGTTTCTTTGCTCAATAATCAAAGTTCCATTTTCAGGTCATGACTTTAAACAGTTAATTCCCACAGCACAAATTTAACAAATGTAGTTCAGTGGGTCAGAAGTCAGGAGGTGCAGTGGATTAGGGTTAAGGGTTTAAATCCTGCTTCATCTGGATGACGAACGCCGTCTCTCTGGGGAAAACAAATGTTTGGTTCATTTTCTTGTTTTGTTTGAGGGCGAGGTCCGTCAGATCCCACAGTTTAAAGCATCATTTCCTGTTTATGTGTCCAGGTCATGACAGCGCTAAACAACAACCCCCCCCCCCCAGGCCTTTTCAACCCCACCTCAGTCATCAGTCTGGGTATCTGGCCTCAGGCATCAGCTGTTAGACGCTGGAGTCAGGTCCATGTATTGAAGCGTTGCTAATGCACTGTGATTAAAACATACAAACTGTCTTCGGAAGGATGTAGTATGAAAAAAGTCCATACTCAATAATGGACAGAGTGGATGAAGAATACACTGTTGCCCATGCAGTTGTTTTTCAGACACGTTCTTCTTTTTATTCCTATTTATACACATCAGTCGTCACCTTTGACCAGATGCTACACTGTCAGACTGGATGAATTGAGTTTAATTAAAAAATCTGAGGTAACCAGTTGCCTTAAAAAATGTCAGTAATGAGTACTGAAAACTTGAGTGGATTAAAGTGAAATGCTTGATTTGAATGGAATTACTATTTTAAGTCCAACACACTAAATGACAAGTTAATTTACCTGAAAATTTGTTACAATGTCAGTTGTTTTGTATAATCATTAACTTAACATCATCAGTTCATTGGACTCAATTCCAAGTTAATTTAAATTAAAATCTTTTGCAATGTAAATTGCTTTGTATAATTATTAACTTAATATCTTGAACTGTGGATGGAACTTAGGCAGGAAGTTAATTTAATGTAATTTACCAGTACAGGAAGTGCTTTTAATTTGGTAAGGCTTAAAGATTTATGTAGAACAGGAGCAAATGTAGCTGTAAATGCATAGCTGTTCCTGTGGCTGTGACTCCTGGTGCAGCTGTGCAAAAACACACAAACAAACCCAAAAAGGCCAAGAAACACTGACGCACACACATTCAGTCCAACTGAATACTAACAGCACAACCCACTGAACCCTGCACAGAAAAACAACACATGTACAACAGCAGCAACAATACCCACAATGCACTGCACAGAAAAACAACACATTTACAACAGCAACAATACCCACAATGCACTGCACAGAAAAATAACACATTTACAACAGCAACAATACCCACAATGCACTGCACAGAAAAACAACACATTTACAACAGCAGCAATAATACCCACAATGCACTGCACAGAAAAACAGCACATTTACAACAGCAGCAATAATACCCACAATGCACTGCACAGAAAAACAGCACATTTACAACAGCAGCAATAATACCCACAATGCACTGCACAGAAAAACAGCACATTTACAACAGCAGCAATAATACCCACAATGCACTGCACTGAAAAACAACACATTTACAACAACAGCAACAATACCCATAATGCACTGCACAGAAAAACAACACATTTACAACAACATGCTCTTGTGACATTCTGGCCTTATTTTTCTTAGGTTATGTATAGGGCTGTGTATCGGCAAGAATCTGGTGAAATGATACAAATCACATTACTAGGATCATGATACAATATATCACAATACTGTTAAAAAGGCAATTTTTTTTAAGATTTCCTAGAAGAATTGAATTCCACCATAAATCTGCACAAATACTAAACACATTTTTATTGGATCAGAACAGGATCTAATGTTATATCACAAAACTTTTCTAATTCTTCTAGTTTCCAAAGGAACTCCCATCTGCTTCTCAGACAGAAAAAAGTGTTTTTAGGAGGATTCAAAGAACCAGTATTGAATAAAACCATGTTCAATAATAATTAATAACATATAAACAAAAAAGAACAAAAATGAACCTCCACAATATCTGTACTTGAATAAATACCTAAAAATATCCATACAGTACTTTTTAATATTGATACAGTATTGTGAAATGAAATATTGTGATATATTGCAGAACTGATATTATCTAACAGCCCTAATTACAGATCTATTCTTTAAGTCAATTCTAAAGAGAGATTCAAAAATCTCTCACAGAAAACAGTCCAGTGGTTCTTACAGGTGTTTTTTTGTTCTTTTTGTGTTTCAGTTCTACAAGGATGCAAAGGACTGGTGGCTGTTTGGCTTTTACTTCTGTGTTCCTTTAGCCTGTTCTGCAGTTTTCTATGGCCTGATGACCTGTGAGATGCTCCGACACCAGAAGGGAAGCCTCAGGATCGCACTGAGTGAACACCTTAAACAGGTGTGAACACACACACAATGACAGAGTGAACACCTTAAACAGGTGTGAACACACACACAATGACAGAGTGAACACCTTAAACAGGTGTGAACACACGCACAATGACAGAGTGAACACCTTAAACAGGTGTGAACACACACACAATGACAGAGTGAACACCTTAAACAGGTGTGAACACACGCACAATGACAGAGTGAACACCTTAAACAGGTGTGAACACACGCACAATGACAGAGTGAACACCTTAAACAGGTGTGAACACACACACAATGACAGAGTGAACACCTTAAACAGGTGTGAACACACGCACAATGACAGAGTGAACACCTTAAACAGGTGTGAACACACACAATGACAGAGTGAACACCTTAAACAGGTGTGAACACACACACAATGACAGAGTGAACACCTTAAACAGGTGTGAACACACACACAATGACAGAGTGAACACCTTAAACAGGTGTGAACACACACACAATGACAGAGTGAACACCTTAAACAGGTGTGAACACACGCACAATGACAGAGTGAACGCCTTAAACAGGTGTGAACACACGCACAATGACAGAGTGAACACCTTAAACAGGTGTGAACACACACACAATGACAGAGTGAACACCTTAAACAGGTGTGAACACACACACAATGACAGAGTGAACACCTTAAACAGGTGTGAACACACGCACAATGACAGCAGCAGGAAAACATCCGAGCATCCTAATGTCGCTCTCCTTTTAGAACTGTGGATCTACTTCAGACCAGGGCTGTCAAACTCATGTTCGTTCAGTTCCACATTCAGACTAATCTGATCTGCAGTGGACCAGACCAGCCAAATAATATAAATAATAGGATAAGAACGTATGAGACGTATGAAAAGTCCAAAGTTTTCTCTATGTTTTTGAGTGAAAAAAGTAAAATTCTCTAATGAAAATGTTTACAACTACAAACTGTACTTGAACATAACATGAACAAATACGAACAACCTGAAAATTCTGAAGAAAAATAAGTGCAATTTTAACAATATTATGCCTCAGTTTATCATCTGTACCAGGGCTGTCAAACTCCTGTTAGTTCACTTCCACATTCAGCTAATCTGATCTGCAGTGGGCTGAACCAGTCAAATAATAACAGAATAATATAGAAATAATGACAACTCCAAACTTTTATCTGTTTTACAGTGAAAAAAGTCAATTTACATTCTGAACAGGTTTCCATCTACAAACTATCCTTTCAAAAGATGTGAATAACATGAACAAACTGAACAAATCAGAGTACTTTTAACACTATTCTGCCTCAGTTTATCATTTCCACATGTACATTAGAACGTACAGATCACAGTGGATCTACAAACACACAGAACATTTTAGAACAGACAGAATATTGGTACAATTGTACTTATTTCTCTCCAAAAATTTCAGGTTGTTTATATTTGTTCAGATTATTCAGATACTTTTGCAATATTATACTTAGTTTCAGTGTAAATCCATGAAAATATTTCCATTTCCAAACAGAAACATTGTCAGTTGTCATTATTTCTCTGTTCTTCTGACAGTATGTGACTGGTCCTGTCCACTGCAGACTGAACTGGTCTGAATGTGAAACCTGAACTAAAAGGACTGGGCACATCTGAGTGGAATTTATGCAGTTCATACATTCATCCCAGGGCCGGACTGGACCCTTTGGTGGGCTGGATTTGGACCCCGGGACACATGTTTGACACCTGTGGTTTATACATGTGCATTATAACGTACAGATCACAGTGGATCTACAAATACACAAAACATTTAATAACAGACAGAATATTGGTACAATTCCACAGACTTCTCAGAAGACATTTGAGGTTATTCCTATTTTGTTTGTAAAAGGCGAGTCTATAAATGTAAACATTTTTGTGTAATTTTCCTTTTTTTTTTTTTTTTTTTTTTTACAGTTTTCATTATTTATAGGTTATTATGATAGTATTTTACTGGTCTGATCCACTGTAGGTTGAATTGACCTAAACTTATTTTAACATTCTCGAATGTTAAAATCTTCAGTGTAATTTTTGCATTTCACAAATTCATCCCAGGGCCGGACTGGACCCTTTGGTGGGCCAGATTTGACCCCCAGGACGCATGTTTGACACCTGTGATTTAGAGAAACAGGTTTTCAGTTTTGTGACAATGCATTTCACATCTAATCCAAGAGGATTACTAAACAGTTTATTTAGGTTAAAAATGAGGACAACTGATAATATAAAACCGGGCTGTGAAACTCATTTTAGTTCAGTTCCACATTCAGCTGAATTTGATCTGCAGTGGGCCGAACCAGTAAAATAATAACAGTGAAAAAAGTTAAATTACATTATTTACATTTACATTTATGCATTTGGCAGATGCTTTTTTCCAAAGCAACTTACAGGGGAAAACCATGATAATGTTTACATCTACATCGTTTCCTTAAAAATCTGAATAATGTGAACAAGTTGAAATATCTTAAGAAAAACAATTGCAAATTGAACAATATTCTGCCTCAGTTTATCAGTTTATCATTTACACATGTGCATTACAACTGACATTACAATTACAAATAGACAAAACATTTAATAACAGGTAGAATATTGATAAAATTGTGTTTACTTTTCTGAAGACATTTCACATTGTTCATACTTGTTCAGGTTATTCATATTTTTTATAAAATGATAGTTTGTTAATATAAACATTTTCATGTAATTTTACTTTTTTACACGAAAACAGAGATCAAATCTGCAGTTGTCTTTATTTATGACGGTATTTTTCTGGTCTGACCCAATTGAGATCTAATTGGTTTATATGTGTCTGTTTAGAACCTGAAATAACATGATTTTTACACTATTGATTAATATCTTCAGTGTCAACTTTGCATTTCACACATTCATCCTATGGCCCCGATTGGACCCTTTGGTGGGCCGGATTTGGCCCCCTGGACGCATGTTTGACACCTGTAATATAAAACAATGTATACAGCTTGAACTATTTCTGTGCCATATTTAAGAACAGCAGTAAACTAAGTATTCAGTATCAAACACACAGTACACAGGTGTTAAACACATTTAATCTGTCCTCCCAGCGTAGAGAAGTAGCCAAAGCTGTGTTCTGCCTGGTGCTGATCTTCGCTCTCTGCTGGTTTCCTCTGCATCTGAGTCGTCTACTGAAGAAAACCATCTACAGAGCCCATGATGCACACCGCTGTGAGCTGCTCAAGTGAGTGGAAACACACACACACACACACACACACACACACACACACACACACACACACACACACACACACAGATAGATAGATATGGTGAAAATACTGATGAGCAGCTCAGACCACTACAAAAAACACCAGTTCTTATTCAAAGGGATACAAACTAAACAAGAAAAGCACTCAGAGAGCACAGACCTCCGCCAAGACAGACCCCCCCCCCCCCCTTACCCCTCCCCCTTTGTTGTCCTTGTTCATGTGAAGGGGTAGAGGTGTCCTGATTATCAGTGAGTCGGAGGGTAAGGCTGTGTGTGTGTGTGTGTGTGTGTGTGTGTGTGTGTGTGTGTGTGTGTGTGGGGGGGGGGGCTTTGTGACCTTCCAAACAGGACCACACTCCAAACCCAGATGAATGAGGAATGTGTTTTCTTCATAAACAGTTGAATCATGTGATCGACTGTTGAATACAGTTTCAGTCAGTGTCGTCTGCTGGTCTGTCAGACAGGGGAAGCTCATTGTCGCTTACATCAAAAAAATTGTCCAGTTCTTTAAACATAAATTGGTCCCTCTGTTCCTTTTTCAGAAAATGCTCAGTGTCCTTATCGTACACAGTTGGCGTCTTTTCCAGGGACTGGACCAGTGTTAAAACCAGATTAAACTCAAACAAGAAATGATTAAATTATGGAACTGAGACAAGAAAACATGTCCCTTCAGTCCAGTGTACCAGTTAGTCCAGTGTACCAGTTAGTCCAGTGTACCAGTTAGTCCAGTGTACCAGTTAGTCCAGTGTACCAGTTAGTCCAGTGCACCAGTTAGTCCAGTGTACCAGTTAGTCCAGTGTACCAGTTAGTCCAGTGTACCAGTTAGTCCAGTGTACCAGTTAGTCCAGTGTACCAGTTAGTCCAGTGTACCAGTTAGTCCAGTGCACCAGTTAGTCCAGTGTACCAGTTAGTCCAGTGTACCAGTTAGTCCAGTGTACCAGTTAGTCCAGTGGTTGTGTTTTCTTCCAGGTCAGTAAATGAACAGTTCATTTGGTTTCTGTGATTTCACAGCAGAATGTGTGACGTATTAAACTGAACTGTGTCAGTGAAGGAGCACATCTGAAAACAGCTGTCAATCAAACAGCATTCAGCCTTCAGACCCGTCCTCCGATCGGCACGTGGAGGCTCGGCGCCCGGCCGAGCTCCGCCCACAGCTCCGTTCACCCCCGGAGACGCCGAGCGTCTGGGGGTGGGACGACAGGGTGTCCTGTGTCCAGTGCTGGTCCAGTCTGTAGTGGTTTTTGAACCAGTTCCACTCAGTCCCATTGAAGTGCATGGACGCTGAGCGTCTACGGACAAATGCACTGAGCAGAGATGGAATGAACAAACACAGACACGGGAATGGAGGAGAAGTGAACAACATCCAGTCCACTGATCTGGGATCAGACTGATTCTGAACCAACTGGTCTGAGAGATGAACGTGTTCCAACACATTTGGAGTCAATGAAATGAAAACAACTGAACAGATTTGAGCATTTAATGGGAGTCATTTTAGGCGAAGAGGAGCTTCACCTGCAGTCTGACACTAAACACCTGTGGATTCAATGTGTTATAGATGGCATTTGTCCGGTTGCAACTCCATTTCAAGGGGGAGGGGCCAAGTGCAAAGGCCAAAGGGGCGGGGCCAAGGGGTGAACTGGGCTTCAGCCTCAAACTAGACTCTGATGTGCTGTGTGTGT
>NC_043974.1:196015-198515 GCF_902148855.1 Sphaeramia orbicularis | reverse complement strand
TGTGTCTGTCTGTCTGTCTGTCTGTCTGTCTGTCTGTCTGTCTGTGTCTGTCTGTCTGTCTGTGTGTCTGTCTGTGTGTCTGTCTGTGTCTGTCTGTGTCTGTCTGTGTCTGTCTGTCTGTCTGTCTGTGTCTGTCTGTCTGTGTCTGTCTGTGTCTGTCTGTGTCTGTCTGTCTGTCTGTCTGTGTCTGTCTGTCTGTGTCTGTCTGTGTCTGTCTGTCTGTCTGTCTGTCTGTGTCTGTCTGTCTGTCTGTGTGTCTGTCTGTGTGTCTGTCTGTGTGTGTGTCTGTCTGTCTGTCTGTCTGTCTGTCTGTCTGTCTGTCTGTCTGTGTGTGTGTCTGTCTGTCTGTGTCTGTGTGTCTGTCTGTCTGTCTGTCTGTCTGTGTGTGTGTCTGTGTGTCTGTGTCTGTCTGTCTGTCTGTGTCTGTCTGTCTGTGTCTGTCTGTGTGTGTGTCTGTCTGTCTCCAGTCGTGTCTGTGTTGCTGGTGTTCGTCTGTCTCTCTCTCTAACAGTACTCTTCCTCTCCACCATGGGACCAGTCTGCAGTACAAACACCCTGAACACTAACATTCTACTTCCAGTGCACAAACACATCACTAGCATCTTAGCATGTCAGACACTCAAACAGACAAAACAATCACATCAACATCCAAACCCAGGGATGGAAATGAGTTCTAACTCTGCATGGACCACCCCAGCCTGGTGGAGAACACCCCAAACAACCCAGAGCAGGGGTCACTTCTACAGCCTGTTAGCTTCACCTGCTGGTTTATGGTGACTATGGACTGAAATATGAGGAGGGACAAAGAGCAGGAGGACCTGCAGCCAAAACCCAGGCTGCTGCAGGGGGGCTTCCCTCTGTCAGATGAGCCCCCAGGACCCCCACAGAGCCGTGGTTTCCAAATGCACGTGGACTGGTTTTTATTGCAGCCATTATGGAAACAAGATATTCAGTCCACTTCATTCCATACGTCACCAGTTTACCACACTGCTCCCATTACACTGGAGGATCCTGGACCCTGAGGTGTCCAGACCCTCCACCAGGACCAGGACAGACGGACTCTGATGACTGAAGCATGGGGACCTTTTCTGGGACAAGACCACAGGCCAGACCAGACCAGTTTATGTGCAAAGGAACGTCCAGTCCACTTATTGAAGCTGCTGTCACATAGAGAAGTGACCCCCATGGGAAAGTGACCCCCCTGGAAAGTGACCCCCATGGAAAGTGACCCCCATGGAAAAGTGACACCACCCCCCCATGGAAAAGTGACCCCCTCCCATGGTCACAGGTTACAGAATTATCACCCCTCTTATGGAAAACTGACCCACCCCCAATTTTTTACTTTTACAACATAAACATAAGCAATGAATACAAATTCTATGGCAGTGAAAGTAAAGTTTTACAACATAGAGGACGAGGATGGAGAGGAGAAGTAAAGCTACAATCTGCAACCTGCTTTCACCCATTCACTGTTACATAGTCTGTTACAAATATTACTGCATTTTATATATATATATATATATATATATATATATATATATATATATATATATATCCTCCATGATGCCCAGCAATGCATTTGTGTCCTCTGGAGTGGAAAAGAGTTTCACAGCTTTACTGTAAAATAAAAATTTACATCATGTCCACTGAAAAGGACATTATATAAAAAAAAAAAAAAAGAAAAATGTATCTGAAAAAACTGTTGCATCATGCTGTTCCCAATAAAGGCAATTATTGAATGTGAAATGGCGAAAATGTTTATATACAGGGTGGGGAAGCAAAATGTACAATATTTTGAGGCAGGGATTGAAAGACAGTGTATGACCAATTAGTTTATTGAAAGTCATGAGAATTTATTTGCCACAAGAAAATGTCCATAATAGAAAATGTTTTTATTCTATGTGTCCTCCTTCTTTCTCAATAACTGCCTTCACACGCTTCCTGAAACTTGTGCAAGTGTTCCTCAAATATTGGGGTGACAGCTTCTCCCATTCTTCTTTAATAGTATCTTCCAGACTTTCTGGTAATAGTTTTGCTCATAGTCATTCTCTTCTTTCCATTCTAAACAGTCTTTATGGACACTCCAACTATTTTTGAAATCTCCTTTGGTGTGACGAGTGCATTCAGCAAATCACACACTCTTTGACGTTTGCTTTCCTGATTACTCATATGGGCAAAAGTTTGTGAAAAGGTATGGATAATAGTGTTAGGTATGATTATGACATCAGTATATGTTTGGGTTCAAAACAACTGACGTAGTGTCTGCTGAGAAAAAACAACTACATGTTCAGTGTAAGTTTTGCTTCCCCACCCTGTTTTTATATATGTATATATATATATATATATATATATATATATATATATTTAAAAATGTTCCTTCATTTGATTCAGTCCTGTATTTAAAATCAGTCCAAAACAAAGATAGGATGAGGCAGGATAGGACAAGAAATGAGGTACAAACTGGGTGTCATAATAATAATAATAATAATAATAATAATAA
>NC_043974.1:183515-191015 GCF_902148855.1 Sphaeramia orbicularis | reverse complement strand
TGTTAATTTAAAGTTTAATACTGTAAAAATAAATAAATAAATAAACAAAAATAACAGAAGTATTAGTTCTGTCAGTTGAACCAGACTTGTTTGTTCATTGACAAATATCTTGTGTAATTACAGGAGGTGTCACAACAAAACTGTTGAATAAATGTATTTTTGTGAATGTATAACATGGATAAGCACTGATAAACTGTCCAAATACATACACACACTACACACTACATTTTCTTTTAAAAAATGGAACTTGGATGAAAAAATGGTTGAAAAAATGGTTCGTCACAGTTGCAGTTTTTTCCTGTTCTTTTCCATTTGACATGTAAAAACACAGTCTGTTTGTGTCATTTCATTGATATTTTCCTGGATCTGATAAATACAGGAAAAGTCTGTCAAATAAACAGTGAAAATTCTGTTCAGTTACAGACTTTTTTTTACAGTGTAGCTCCGTTGCTCTTGTTTTGGATCCTATTTCTGGTGGAACTAAATGAATTGATTCAATATTCTCTGAACCCGTAAAGACCCAGTGCTACTTTTGTGGCAGTTCCAAAATATTTTTTCTCTGTATTTAACTTTTCTTATGTTATTTATCACCATTTATTATGACATTATCTTCTGTGTTTTGTGTTTTTTCAGTGAACATCAGGCATTTTCCTGTATTTCCTTCACTGATCATGTAGATGTTCCTAAAAGCTCAGATTAAAGTTAAGTGTTATTTTATCAAGAACAAGAGAAAACTGAAGAAAAAGTGACTTTTTCATCAAAGATCTCAATAACTGAATGTAAAACCAGGCATCTCCATCCACTGTCATTTGTCAGATTCCATGGGTTTTACTGGAGAATCAATGTTGTAGAGGATGACGGTGTTTCCACGGTAACTACGGAGCCTCTGAACGTCCAAATATGGTCATATCTGATGACCATGAAAAGATGAAGAACTGTATTTGACACCAGTTATTGACATGGGTTAATAGGATTAATGGATCAGTCAGTATTAAATGGTTCAGATCAGTAGATGCTTTTGGTCACAGGTGAATGTTTGGGTCTTTCAGGGTTCATCTGTCACGTCTTTTCTTTTAACTGAATTCAGTGTCAAACTTAATTCTGTATGAAGCATTCTGAAGCTCAACCTTGTGCTCAGGGAAGTCCACAGATTACAAACCTGCTTTCATTTAGTCAGCTGGTGTTTGAGACTGTTCAGACAGATCCTGTATGTTCATGTCCAACTATATCAGGTTTGAATTCAGGTTAAAGCTCTGTGATCGTCCTGCAGACCTGCACTAATGCATCTGTGTCCTCTGTAGTGGACCAGGGTTTCACACATTTACTTTAAAATACAAAAAAGTACATCATGTCCACTGAAAAGGACATTATATTTAAAAAAAAAAAAAAATAATAATAATAATAATGTATCTGAAAAAATGGTTCCATTATGCTGTTTCCAATTAAGGCAATTATTGAATGTAAAATGGCCAAAATGTTTACTTAGTGGGTGTCAGGAGGATATAAAAGCATTTAATAAAGACAGTATAGTGCACAGGTGTCAAACATGTGTACAAATGTGACCCACATAAGGGTCCAATCTGACCCCTGGGTGAATTTACAAAATGAGAGTTAGGGCATCAAACTCAAAAATAATAGAATAACCTAGAAATAATGACAACTGCAAATGTTTGTCTGTGTTTTAGTGCAAAAATCACATTAAATTGTGAAACTCTTTCCATTTCCAAACTCTCCTGTACCAATAAAATGTGACTAACCTGAACAAATGTGTCCAACCTGAAATGTCTGTATTAAATTCAGTCCAGTTTGAACTCTTTTCTTCCTGTTCCTCAGTGTTTAGTGTCTTTGGAGATCTGATCCAGAATGCACATGGACTAATGAGAAGGTACTACTTAAAAAACACCTAAAAAAAAAAAAACACCCACCTAAAAATCACCCAAAAATGACCCCCAAACCACCTAAACATTACTGAGAAAACACCTAAAAACCACCCTAAAATCACCTAAAAATGACTGAAAAAACACCTAAAAACCACCAAAAAATTTCCAAAAAACACCTAAAAATCACCCAAAAATCCCTTTAAAACACTCCATATTTTGCCTTTAATTAATGACAACTTCATATTTTTGTCTTTGTTTTAGTGCAAAAAATCCCATTAAATTGTGAAACTCTTTCCATTTCCAAACTCTCCTGTACCAATAAAATGTGACTAACCTGAACAAATGTGTCCAACCTGAAATGTCTGTATTAAATTCAGTCCAGTTTGAACTCTTTTCTTCCTGTTCCTCAGTGTTTAGTGTCTTTGGAGATCTGATCCAGAATGCACATGGACTAATGAGAAGGTACTACTTAAAAAACACCTAAAAAAAAAAAAACACCCACCTAAAAATCACCCAAAAATGACCCCCAAACCACCTAAACATTACTGAGAAAACACCTAAAAACCACCCTAAAATCACCTAAAAATGACTGAAAAAACACCTAAAAACCACCAAAAAATTTCCAAAAAACACCTAAAAATCACCCAAAAATGACCCCCGAACCACCTAAATATTACTGAGAAAACACCTAAAAACCACCCTAAAATCACCTAAAAATGACTGAAAAAACACCTAAAAACCACCAAAAAATTTCCAAAAAACACCTAAAAATCACCCAAAAATGACCCCCAAACCACCTAAACATTACTGAGAAAACACCTAAAAACCACCCTAAAATCACCTAAAAATGACTGAAAAAACACCTAAAAACCACCAAAAAATTTCCAAAAAACACCTAAAAATCACCCAAAAATCCCTTTAAAACACTCCATATTTTGCCTTTAATTAATGACAACTTCATATTTTTGTCTTTGTTTTAGTGCAAAAAATCCCATTAAATTGTGAAACTCTTTCCATTTCCAAACTCTCCTGTACCAATAAAATGTGACTAACCTGAACAAATGTGTCCAACCTGAAATGTCTGTATTAAATTCAGTCCAGTTTGAACTCTTTTCTTCCTGTTCCTCAGTGTTTAGTGTCTTTGGAGATCTGATCCAGAATGCACATGGACTAATGAGAAGTGGAGGAAGAAGACTGAGAAAATTACACTTCCATTTCTGAACAGATTTCATTTTTCAGTTTATTCACGTCTTTTTTGTTTGGATAGTTTGTGAATGTAAATATTGGCGTAACTGAATGTTATCTTTTGCACTTAAACAATTTGCAGTTGTCATTCTTTCTGGGTTCTTCTGTCCTTGTTGTCCTGGTTGGGTCCACTGCAGGTCAGATCAGATCAGATCAGATCAGATCAGATCAGATCAGATCAGACTGAATGTGGAACCTGACAGAACATCAGTTGGACCCCTCTGTCTCACTTTCCCCTGTCTGGTTCTCCTCTCCTCAGGTGTGTCCTGTGGTGGTCTAGGATGCTCCTGTAGTCCTGTGTCAGGGTGAAGCCGTGGTCATGCCGTGTTCCTGTGCTGAGTGGAGGAGGTGGATCCGTCCTCTGGTCCTGGTCCTCTATGCCCTCCTGCTGGTGGCCGTGCTGCCGCTCTGCATCTGGGAGCTGCAGAAGGACCAAGTACCACACTGCCTTTATATCCAAATACACTTCTGTTGCATCCAAGCAGGGCTCTCAAACTCGTGGTCTGGGGGCCAACTGTGGTGATATTTTATTTTAGATTTTATTATTTTATGGCCCCCCCTACTGGACATGACGGCCTGCATGTAGTCCTCAAACGCACCTTTGTACTGAGTCTTGCCACGCTGTTATTTGAGGTGTTTTTATCATTTAGACCAGTGTCAGCTGGTGGTCTGTCAGACAGGAGAAGTTCAGTGTCGCTGACATCAAAGAAACAGTCCAGTTCTTTAAACACAAATTCATCCTCCGTTCCTTTTTCAGTAAATGCTCAGTGACCTTATCGAACCAACTAAACTAAACAAGAAAACAGTAAATTCAGTTAAACTGAACCCAGTTCGTCCAGTGGTTGTTTTCTTTCAGGTCAGTAGATGAACAGTTCATGTGGTTTGTGTGATTTCACAGCAGAATGTGTGATGGTATTAAACTGAACTGTGTCAGTGAAGGAGCACATCTGCCCCCCCAACTCTGGAAACACAACTGTGGTACCTGCTGAAGTGCAGAACATGGAGGGTACCAGATGGGTACAGTAGGACCAGATGGAGGGTACCAGATGGGTACAGTAGGACCAGATGGAGGGTACCAGATGGGTACTGTTGGACCAGATGGAGGGTACCAGATGGGTACTGTAGGATCAGATGGAGGGTACCAGATGGGTACAGTAGGACCAGATGGAGGGTACCAGATGGGTACTGTAGGACCAGATGGAGGGTACCAGATGGGTACAGTAGGACCAGATGGAGGGTACCAGATGGGTACTGTTGGACCAGATGAAGGGTACCAGATGGGTACTGTAGGACCAGATGAAGGGTACCAGATGGGTACTGTAGGACCAGATGAAGGGTACCAGATGGGTACTGTAGGACCAGATGAAGGGTACCAGATGGGTACTGTTGGACCAGATGAAGGGTACCAGATGGGTACTGTAGGATCAGATGGAGGGTACCAGATGGGTACTGTAGGACCAGATGGAGGGTACCAGATGGGTACTGTAGGACCAGATGAAGGGTACCAGATGGGTACTGTTGGACCAGATGAAGGGTACCAGATGGGTACTGTAGGATCAGATGGAGGGTACCAGATGGGTACTGTAGGATCAGATGGAGGGTACCAGATGGGTACTGTAGGATCAGATGGAGGGTACCAGATGGGTACTGTAGGACCAGATGGAGGGTACCAGATGGGTACTGTAGGACCAGATGAAGGGTACCAGATGGGTACTGTTGGACCAGATGAAGGGTACCAGATGGGTACTGTAGGATCAGATGGAGGGTACCAGATGGGTACTGTAGGACCAGATGGAGGGTACCAGATGGGTACTGTAGGACCAGATGAAGGGTACCAGATGGGTACTGTTGGACCAGATGAAGGGTACCAGATGGGTACTGTAGGATCAGATGGAGGGTACCAGATGGGTACTGTAGGATCAGATGGAGGGTACCAGATGGGTACTGTAGGATCAGATGGAGGGTACCAGATGGTACTGTAGGATCAGATGGAGGGTACCAGATGGGTACTGTAGGATCAGATGGAGGGTACCAGATGGGTACTGTAGGATCAGATGGAGGGTACCAGATGGGTACTGTAGGATCAGATGGAGGGTACCAGATGGTACTGTAGGATCAGATGGAGGGTACCAGATGGGTACTGTAGGATCAGATGGAGGGTACCAGATGGGTACTGTAGGATCAGATGGAGGGTACCAGATGGGTACTGTAGGATCAGATGGAGGGTACCAGGTGGGTACTGTAGGATCAGATGGAGGGTACCAGATGGGTACTGTAGGATCAGATGGAGGGTACCAGGTGGGTACTGTAGGATCAGATGGAGGGTACCAGATGGGTACTGTAGGATCAGATGGAGGGTACCAGGTGGGTACTGTAGGATCAGATGGAGGGTACCAGATGGGTACTGTAGGATCATGGAGGGTACCAGGTGGGTACTGTAGGATCAGATGGAGGGTACCAGATGGGTACTGTAGGATCAGATGTTCTGAGTGCAGATCTGTCAAATCAGACTCAGGACAGAAAGAAATCTGAAAAAACCTGGGATTGGACCCATTTTGAACTGTCACATGACCTTGACCTTGTCTAAAATCATGTGACCTTTGACCTGTACATGATTGTAGACCTTCATAAACGACAGTTCCATCCTCCAGAACCTCTAATATGACATTTACATGAGCAGATCTGGCAGAACTAACCCACAAATGAAGGATTTTCACTGAAAAATGGGTTTTCTGCACTGGGCTGATGGACACCCTAAAGATGGAGGTGGGGGGGAGGGGTCTAAAACTGTACAGACACCCTAAAGATGGAGGTGGGGGGGGGTCTAAAACTGTACAGACACCCTAAAGATGGAGGTGGGGGGGGGTCTAAAACTGTACAGACACCCTAAAGATGGAGGTGGGGGGGGGGGGTCTAAAACTGTATGGACACCCTAAAGATGGAGGTGGGGGGGGGGTCTAAAACTGTACAGACACCCTAAAGATGGAGGTGGGGGGGGGGTCTAAAACTGTACAGACACCCTAAAGATGGAGGTGGGGGGGGGGTCTAAAACTGTACAGACACCCTAAAGATGGAGGTGGGGGGGGGGGGGGTCTAAAACTGTACAGACAACCTAAAGATGGAGGTGGGGGGGGGTCTAAAACTGTACAGACACCCTAAAGATGGAGGTGGGGGGGGGGGGTCTAAAACTGTACAGACAACCTAAAGATGGAGGGGGGGGGGGGGGGGGTCTAAAACTGTACAGACACCCTAAAGATGGAGGTGGGGGGGTCTAAAACTGTACAGACACCCTAAAGATGGAGGTGGGGGGGGGTCTAAAACTGTACAGACACCCTAAAGATGGAGGGGGGGGGGGAGGGGTCTAAAACTGTACAGACACCCTAAAGATGGAGGTGGGGGGGGGGGGGTCTAAAACTGTACAGACAACCTAAAGATGGAGGTGGGGGGGGGGGGGCCTAAAACTGTACAGACACCCTAAAGATGGAGGTGGGGGGGGGGTCTAAAACTGTACAGACACCCTAAAGATGGAGGTGGGGGGGGGTCTAAAACTGTACAGACACCCTAAAGATGGAGGTGGGGGGGGGGCTAAAACTGTACAGACAACCTAAAGATGGAGGTGGGGGGGGGTCTAAAACTGTACAGACACCCTAAAGATGGAGGTGGGGGGGGGTCTAAAACTGTACAGACAACCTAAAGATGGAGGTGGGGGGGGGTCTAAAACTGTACAGACACCCTAAAGATGGAGGTGGGGGGGGGGTCTAAAACTGTACAGACACCCTAAAGATGGAGGTGGGGGGGGGGGGTCTAAAACTGTACAGACACCCTAAAGATGGAGGTGGGGGGGGGGTCTAAAACTGTACAGACACCCTAAAGATGGAGGTGGGGGGGGGTCTAAAACTTTATGGATTGGGCCAAAAGTTTTTGGGTAGTTACTGAAATGTAACAGATGAACAGGACAAATGAAGAGCTGGATCAGAACAGAAGACCCTAAACTGGGCCGGCCCACCCTGCTGGTGGTTCATGCTCAGTGCATGTTCTCCAGAACAAACTGACTGTGGTTTGTCTGCTCCAGGTTGGGACTCACAGTAAAGCCTGGTTTATCGCCGGTGTGTTCGTCTTTCTGACCATCCCAGTTTCACTGTGGGGGATTCTGCAGCATATGGTGCACTACACCCAGCCTGAGCTGCAGAAACCCATCATCAGGTACTCACACATGGACACAAAGACTGCATGGATAAAAGTATCTGGATGACAATAGGGTACTTCTATCAGCCTGGGTTTATTTTAGTACCAGGCACTGTTCCATCTGTTTAGACCCAACCATTGAAGGTAAATGTGGACAGATTTACCCCAGGATGGACCTGATGGTGACCTC
>NC_043974.1:138515-176015 GCF_902148855.1 Sphaeramia orbicularis | reverse complement strand
TCCAGTACTTCTGCACATATTCATACAGTACTCTGAGTATTCTGACTGTCCAGTACTTCTGCACATATTCATACAGTACTCTGAGTATTCTGACTGTCCAGTACTTCTGCACATATTCATACAGTACTCTGAGTATTCTGAGAACATCCAGTACTTCTGCACATATTCATACAGTACTCTGAGTATTCTGACTGTCCAGTACTTCTGCACATATTCATACAGTACTCTGAGTATTCTGACTGTCCAGTACTTCTGCACATATTCATACAGTACTCTGAGTATTCTGACTGTCCAGTATTTATGCACATATTCATACAGTACTCTGAGTATTCTGACTGTCCAGTACTTCTGCACATATTCATACAGTACTCTGAGTATTCTGACTGTCCAGTACTTCTGCACATATTCATACAGTACTCTGAGTATTCTGACTGTCCAGTACTTCTGCACATATTCATACAGTACTCTGAGTATTCTGACTGTCCAGTACTTCTGCACATATTCATACAGTACTCTGAGTATTCTGACTGTCCAGTACTTCTGCACATATTCATACAGTACTCTGAGTATTCTGACTGTCCAGTACTTCTGCACATATTCATACAGTACTCTGAGTATTCTGAGAACATCCAGTATTTATGCACATATTCATACAGTACTCTGAGTATTCTGACTGTCCAGTACTTCTGCACATATTCATACAGTACTCTGAGTATTCTGACTGTCCAGTATTTATGCACATATTCATACAGTACTCTGAGTATTCTGACTGTCCAGTACTTCTGCACATATATTCATACAGTACTCTGAGTATTCTGACTGTCCAGTACTTCTGCACATATTCATACAGTACTCTGAGTATTCTGACTGTCCAGTACTTCTGCACATATTCATACAGTACTCTGAGTATTCTGACTGTCCAGTACTTCTGCACATATTCATACAGTACTCTGAGTATTCTGACTGTCCAGTACTTCTGCACATATTCATACAGTACTCTGAGTATTCTGACTGTCCAGTACTTCTGCACATATTCATACAGTACTCTGAGTATTCTGACTGTCCAGTACTTCTGCACATATTCATACAGTACTCTGAGTATTCTGACTGTCCAGTACTTCTGCACATATTCATACAGTACTCTGAGTATTCTGACTGTCCAGTATTTATGCACATATTCATACAGTACTCTGAGTATTCTGACTGTCCAGTACTTCTGCACATATTCATACAGTACTCTGAGTATTCTGACTGTCCAGTATTTATGCACATATTCATACAGTACTCTGAGTATTCTGAGAACATCCAGTATTTATGCACATATTCATACAGTACTCTGAGTATTCTGACTGTCCAGTACTTCTGCACATATTCATACAGTACTCTGAGTATTCTGACTGTCCAGTATTTATGCACATATTCATACAGTACTCTGAGTATTCTGACTGTCCAGTACTTCTGCACATATTCATACAGTACTCTGAGTATTCTGACTGTCCAGTACTTCTGCACATATTCATACAGTACTCTGAGTATTCTGACTGTCCAGTACTTCTGCACATATTCATACAGTACTCTGAGTATTCTGACTGTCCAGTACTTCTGCACATATTCATACAGTACTCTGAGTATTCTGACTGTCCAGTACTTCTGCACATATTCATACAGTACTCTGAGTATTCTGACTGTCCAGTACTTCTGCACATATTCATACAGTACTCTGAGTATTCTGACTGTCCAGTACTTCTGCACATATTCATACAGTACTCTGAGTATTCTGACTGTCCAGTACTTCTGCACATATTCATACAGTACTCTGAGTATTCTGAGAACATCCAGTACTTCTGCACATATTCATACAGTACTCTGAGTATTCTGACTGTCCAGTACTTCTGCACATATTCATACAGTACTCTGAGTATTCTGACTGTCCAGTATTTATGCACATATTCATACAGTACTCTGAGTATTCTGACTGTCCAGTACTTCTGCACATATTCATACAGTACTCTGAGTATTCTGACTGTCCAGTACTTCTGCACATATTCATACAGTACTCTGAGTATTCTGACTGTCCAGTATTTATGCACATATTCATACAGTACTCTGAGTATTCTGACTGTCCAGTACTTCTGCACATATTCATACAGTACTCTGAGTATTCTGACTGTCCAGTACTTCTGCACATATTCATACAGTACTCTGAGTATTCTGACTGTCCAGTACTTCTGCACATATTCATACAGTACTCTGAGTATTCTGACTGTCCAGTACTTCTGCACAAATTCATACAGTACTCTGAGTATTCTGACTGTCCAGTACTTCTGCACATATTCATACAGTACTCTGAGTATTCTGACTGTCCAGTACTTCTGCACATA
Organism: Sphaeramia orbicularis; assembly: GCF_902148855.1. NCBI lineage: Eukaryota > Metazoa > Chordata > Actinopteri > Kurtiformes > Apogonidae > Sphaeramia > Sphaeramia orbicularis. Next base: position 173,634 of record NC_043974.1, on the reverse strand, counting down.
TTCATACAGTACTCTGAGTATTCTGAGAACATCCAGTACTTCTGCACATATTCATACAGTACTCTGAGTATTCTGACTGTCCAGTATTTATGCACATATTCATACAGTACTCTGAGTATTCTGACTGTCCAGTACTTCTGCACATATTCATACAGTACTCTGAGTATTCTGACTGTCCAGTACTTCTGCACATATTCATACAGTACTCTGAGTATTCTGACTGTCCAGTACTTCTGCACATATTCATACAGTACTCTGAGTATTCTGACTGTCCAGTACTTCTGCACATATTCATACAGTACTCTGAGTATTCTGAGAACATCCAGTATTTATGCACATATTCATACAGTACTCTGAGTATTCTGACTGTCCAGTACTTCTGCACATATTCATACAGTACTCTGAGTATTCAGAGAACATCCAGTATTTATGCACATGTACATTCACAGTCAGTGAAAACTTTGAGACCATATTTTTGGACATAATTTTTATTTTGAAACATAATAATAATAATAATAATAATAATAATAATAATATTAATAATAATATTAATAGTAATAATAATAATAATAATAATAATGGATTAGATTTCTCTAGTGCTTTTCTGTGAACACATAGTCAAAGTGCGTACAGTGGATCCATTCTCCATCCACTCTCACATCCTCCCTCTGGTGGAGGTAAACTCCATCTGCATCCACAGCTGTCCTGGGGGGGGGGCAGACTGCTGAGGGTGTGGCTGACAGTCCACACCCACGGCCCCTCCCACCACCAAACATTCACACACATTCATACCCCAGTGTGAGCAGCAGCACTGGAGGACAGGAGGGGGAAGGGTCTTGCCCAAGGACACAACAGCACATGGACAGAGTGGGATTTGAACCGCCAACCCTTCAGTTATTGGACGACCCGCTCTACCATCTGAGGCGTGGCCGCCCCCTAAACTAAACCCTAAACTGGATTTGTTCATCTGAATCATTTGTTTAGGATATTGGCACACAAACACAAATGTGAAGTTTCCAGAAGAATTTCCAAACCAAAAAGTGAACAACAGAAAACGTCACCTGCCAAACACACAGTCCAGCTGTCAGTACCAGGTCAGGCCTCTGCTTCCATGCAGGCGGCGTTCTGGTGGCGTATGCGTCTGACCAGGCATCAGGTGGTGTCCTGTGGAATCCTGTTCCACTCATACTGTAGTGCACTGTTCTGTGGTGTGGATCACTGCAGCGCAGACAGGCCTCCACCAGTGGGTGTGGTGGAGGCTGGTGGGTGAGGTACTCACTGGACTAACACTGGAGGCCTTTTTTGGGCCTTTATATGGGCCTTTTTGGGCCTCTATATAGGCCTTTTTGGGCCTCTATGTAGACCTTTTTGGGCCTTTATATGGGCCTTTTTTGGGCCTTTATATGGGCCTTTGTGGGCCTCTATATAGGCCTTTTTGGGCCTCTATGTAGACCTTTTTGGGCCTTTATATGGGCCTTTTTTGGGCCTTTATATGGGCCTTTTTGGGCCTCTATGTAGACCTTTTTGGGCCTTTATATGGGCCTTTTTGGGCCTCTATATAGGCCTTTTTGGGCCTCTATGTAGACCTTTTTGGGCCTTTATATGGGCCTTTTTGGGGCCTTTATAGAGGCCTTTTTGGGCTTCTATATAGGCCTTTATGGGCCTCTATGTAGACCTTTTTGGGCCTTTATATGGGCCTTTTTTGGGCCTTTATATGGGCCTTTTTGGGCCTCTATGTAGACCTTTTTGGGCCTTTATATGGGCCTTTATATGGGCCTTTTTGGGCCTCTATATAGGCCTTTTTGGGCCTCTATGTAGACCTTTTTGGGCCTTTATATGGGCCTTTTTTGGGCCTTTATATGGGCCTTTTTGGGGCCTTTATAGAGGCCTTTTTGGGCCTCTATATAGGCCTTTTTGGGCCTCTATGTAGACCTTTTTGGGCCTTTATATAGGCCTTTTTGGGCCTTTATATGTGCCTTTTTGGAGCCTTTATATAGGCCTTTTTTGGGCCTTTACATAGGCCTTTTTGGGCCTTTATATGGGCCTTAATATAGGCCTTTTGTGGGCCTTTATATTGGCCTTTTTGGGCCTTTATATAGACCTTTTTGGGCCTTTATATGGGCCTTTTTTGGGCCTTTATATAGGCCTTTTTTGGGCCTTTATATAGACCTTTTTGGGCCTTTATATAGGCCTCTTTTGGGCCTTTATATAGACCTTTTTGGGCCTTTATATGGGCCTTTTTTGGGCCTTTATATAGGCCTTTTTTGGGCCTTTATATAGACCTTTTTGGGCCTTTATATGGGCCTTTTTGGGGCCTTTACATAGGCGTTTTTTTGGGCCTTTATATGGGCCTTTTTTGGGCCTTTATGTAGGCCTTTTTGGCCCTTTATATAGGCATTTTTTGGGGCTTTATATGGGCCTTTTTTGGGCCTTTATGTAGGCCTTTTTGGGGCCTTTATATAGGCCTTCCAAACCAGTCCTCAGACTGTGCACAGACCCTCTGAGTATTACTCAGTGTGTATTTGGTCCACTTTAGTAAACAGAGCGACCCATGTGTAATGAACCATGACAACAGGACAACTGAGCATGAGCTGAACGAGCAGCACTAAGGCAGCAAGAAGTACACTAGGAAGAACTACAGCCAACTACAAGTAGAAATACACACACATTTATACAAGTAGAAATATACACACATTTATACATGTAGAAATATACACACATTTATACATGTAGAAATATACACACATTTATACAAGTAGAAATATACACACATTTATACAAGTAGAAATACACACACATTTATACAAGTAGAAATATACACACATTTATACAAGTAGAAATACACACACATTTATACATGTAGAAATATACACACATTTATACAAGTAGAAATATACACACATTTATACAAGTAGAAATATACACACATTTATACAAGTAGAAATACACACACATTTATACATGTAGAAATATACACACATTTATACATGTAGAAATATACACACATTTATACAAGTAGAAATATACACACATTTATACAAGTAGAAATATACACACATTTATACAAGTAGAAATACACACACATTTATACAAGTAGAAATATACACACATTTATACATGTAGAAATATACACACATTTATACAAGTAGAAATATACACACATTTATACAAGTAGAAATATACACACATTTATACAAGTAGAAATATACACACATTTATACAAGTAGAAATGCACACACATTTATACAAGTAGAAATATACACACATTTATACAAGTAGAAATATACACACATTTATACAAGTAGAAATATACACACATTTATACAAGTAGAAATACACACACATTTATACAAGTAGAAATATACACACATTTATACATGTAGAAATATACACACATTTATACAAGTAGAAATATACACACATTTATACAAGTAGAAATATAAACACATTTATACAAGTAGAAATATACACACATTTATACAAGTAGAAATACACACACATTTATACAAGTAGAAATATACACACATTTATAGAAGTAGAAATACACACACATTTATACATGTAGAAATATACACACATTTATACAAGTAGAAATACACACACATTTATACAAGTAGAAATATACACACATTTATACAAGTAGAAATACACACACATTTATACATGTAGAAATATACACACATTTATACAAGTAGAAATATACACACATTTATACAAGTAGAAATATACACACATTTATACAAGTAGAAATATACACACATTTATACAAGTAGAAATACACACACATTTATACAAGTAGAAATATACACACATTTATACAAGTAGAAATACACACACATTTATACATGTAGAAATATACACACATTTATACAAGTAGAAATATACACACATTTATACAAGTAGAAATATACACACATTTATACAAGTAGAAATACACACACATTTATACAAGTAGAAATATACACACATTTATACAAGTAGAAATACACACACATTTATACATGTAGAAATATACACACATTTATACAAGTAGAAATATACACACATTTATACAAGTAGAAATATACACACATTTATACATGTAGAAATATACACACATTTATACAAGTAGAAATATACACACATTTATACAAGTAGAAATACACACACATTTATACATGTAGACATATACACACATTTATACAAGTAGAAATATACACACATTTATACAAGTAGAAATATACACACATTTATACATGTAGAAATATACACACATTTATACAAGTAGAAATACACACACATTTATACAAGTAGAAATATACACACATTTATACATGTAGAAATATACACACATTTATACAAGTAGAAATATACACACATTTATACAAGTAGAAATACACACACATTTATACAAGTAGAAATATACACACATTTATACAAGTAGAAATATACACACATTTATACAAGTAGAAATATACACACATTTATACAAGTAGAAATATACACACATTTATACAAGTAGAAATACACACACATTTATACAAGTAGAAATATACACACATTTATACAAGTAGAAATATACACACATTTATACAAGTAGAAATATACACACATTTATACATGTAGAAATATACACACATTTATACAAGTAGAAATATACACACATTTATGCAAGTAGAAATATACACACATTTATACAAGTAGAAATACACACACATTTATACAAGTAGAAATATACACACATTTATACAAGTAGAAATACACACACATTTATACAAGTAGAAATACACACACATTTATACAAGTAGAAATACACACACATTTATACAAGTAGAAACAGACACACATTTATACAAGTAGAAATATACAGACATTTATACAAGTAGAAATAGACACATTTATACAAGTAGAAATACACACACATTTATACAAGTAGAAATACACACACATTTATACAAGTAGAAATATACACACATTTATACAAGTAGAAATACACACACATTTATACAAGTAGAAATACACACACATTTATACAAGTAGAAATACACACACATTTATACAAGTAGAAATATACACACATTTATACAAGTAGAAATACACACACATTTATACAAGTAGAAATATACACACATTTATACAAGTAGAAATACACACACATTTATACAAGTAGAAATACACACACATTTATACAAGTAGAAATACACACACATTTATACAAGTAGAAACAGACACACATTTATACAAGTAGAAATATACACACATTTATACAAGTTGAAATAGACACATTTATACAAGTAGAAATAGACACACATTTATACAAGTAGAAATATGCAGACATTTATACAAGTAGAAATATACACACATTTATACAAGTAGAAATACACACACATTTATACAAGTAGAAATACACACACATTTATACAAGTAGAAATACACACACATTTATACAAGTAGAAATATACACACATTTATACAAGTAGAAATACACACACATTTATACAAGTAGAAATACACACACATTTATACAAGTAGAAATAGACACACATTTATACAAGCAGAAATATACAGACATTTATACAAGTAGAAATAGACACATTTATACAAGTAGAAATAGACACACATTTATACAAGTAGAAATACACAGACATTTATACAAGTAGAAATATACAGACATTTATGCAAGCAGAAATAAGCAGACATTTATACAAGTAGAAATATACAGACATTTATACAAGTAGAAATAAGCAGACATTTATACAAGTAGAAATATACAGACATTTATACAAGTAGAAATATACACACATTTATACAAGTAGAAATATGCAGACATTTATACAAGTAGAAATATACACACATTTATACAAGTAGAAATATGCAGACATTTATACAAGTAGAAATATACACACATTTATACAAGTAGAAATATGCAGACATTTATACAAGTAGAAATATACACACATTTATACAAGTAGAAATATACACACATTTATACAAGTAGAAATATGCAGACATTTATACAAGTAGAAATATACACACATTTATACAAGTAGAAATATACAGATATTTATACAAGTAGAAATATACAGACATTTATACAAGTTGAAATATAAAGACATTTATACAAGTAGAACTATGCAGACATTTGTACCTCAGAGTTTCCATTAACCGTCAGTATATGTTCTGTCCAGTATTTATGCTCATGTGTGTTCTGTCCTTCTTCAGGGTGCTGTTGTTTCGCTGTAAACTGGGAGTCCTCCAGTACACGGTGGTCCGACCTGTAACCACGGTGATCGCACTGTGAGTTTTACACTCTGATAAAAAACTGACACTTATATCAGGGCTGTCCAACTCCTGTTCTTTCAGGTTCCACATTCAGCTCAGTTTGATCTGCAGTGGACCCAACCAGTCAAATAAGAACAGAAGAACCCAGAAATAATGACAACTACAAATATTTTATATGCAAAAAATAACATTAAATTATGAAAACATTTACATTTTACAAACTAGCCAAACAAAGAAGTTGTGAATAACCTGAAAAAACTGAAATTTCTGAAGAAAAATAAGAAGAAATAATATTAAGAAGAAAAATCTGATCAATATTTTGCCTCAACTTATGTTTAATCCATGTGCATTACAGATCAGATCTACCAAGACACTGAACAGGCAGAAGATTGTTCCAACTGCACTGATTTTTCTGTAGATAATTCAGGTTGTTCATATTTGTTCAGGTTATTCACATTTTTTTTATAAAGCTAGTCTGTGAATGTAAATATTTTGGTGTAATTTTACTTTTCTTACATTAAAACAAAGAGAAAAAATTGCAGTTTTCATGGTTTATAAATTATTCTGATTGTGTTTCACTGGTCTGACCCACTTTAGGTTGAATTAACTTAAACTGATTTTAACATCAATGATTGTTCATATCTTCAGTCTCATTTTTACATTTCACAAATTCAACCCACAGGCCTGATTTGGACCCTTTGGAGGGCCAGTTTTGGACCCCTTGAAGGGCCAGATTTGGACCCTTTGGAGGGCCAGATTTGGACCCTTTGGAGGGCCAGATTTGGACCCTTTGGTGGGCCAGATTTGGACCCCTTGGAGGGCCAGATTTGGACCCCTTGGAGGGCCAGATTTGGACCCTTTGGAGGGCCAGATTTGGACCCTTTGGAGGGCCAGATTTGGACCCTTTGGTGGGCCAGATTTGGACCCCTTGGAGGGCCAGATTTGGACCCCTTGGAGGACCAGATTTGGACCCTTTGGTGGGCCAGATTTGGACCCCTTGGAGGGCCAGATTTGGACCCTTTGGTGGGCCAGATTTGGACCCCTTGGAGAGCCAGATTTGGACCCCTTGGAGGACCAGATTTGGACCCTTTGGTGGGCCAGATTTGGACCCCTTGGAGGGCCAGATTTGGACCCTTTGGTGGGCCAGATTTGGACCCCTTGGAGGGCCAGATTTGGACCCCTTGGAGGACCAGATTTGGACCCTTTGGTGGGCCAGATTTGGACCCCTTGGAGGGCCAGATTTGGACCCTTTAGTGGGCCAGATTTGGACCCTGGGCCACATGTTTGCCACCTGTGCTGTAAAGTGTTGCTGTTTCAGATGTCAGTTGCTGAATGTGTGATTCAGTTTGTTTTTTTTCTGGTCTGCAGGATCTGTCAGCTCTGTGGTGTTTATGATGAAGCCAACTTCAGCTTCAGAAACGCCTGGTCCTACCTGGTCATCATCAACAACATTTCACAGCTGGTAAATAGTGTGATTTAATTCTGAGTCCAACCCAGGCTGATCCCAGTTCTAACACTGATACTAAATGCACTTACTATTGTGTCAGAATTAGGGCTGTGTTTCTGCAACAATCTGGTGATACGATACAAATCACAACACTAGGACCACGATACCATATATCATGATACTGTTAAAAAGGCAATTCTTTGTTCCTTTCTTTTTTTTAAATGATTATTTCCTTGAAGAATTGAATTCCATCCTAAATCTGCACAAATCCTAAACACATTTGTATTTGATCCCAACAGGATCTAATGTTCTATCAGCAAATGTTCCAACTGTGTTCAAACTGGAATTCTGTTTTACACACATTCCAGTTTCAGATCCTGTTCAAATGTTCACATTCTATTAGTTCACAACTAACATCCATCCATCCATTATCTGCCGCTTGTCTGGGGCCAGGTCATGGGGGTAACAGTCTAAGCAGGGATGCCCAGACTCCTCCCTCTCCACAGACTCCTCCTCCAGCTCTTCCAGGTGGACCCTGAGGCGTTCCCAGTCCAGTCCACTGACATAGTCTGTCCAGTGTGTCCCAGGTCTTCCCTCAGGTCTCCTCCTGGTGGGACATGCCCAGAACAGGAGGAGTCCAGGAGGATCTGAACCAGATGTCTGATCCACCTCGGCTGGTTCCTCTGGATATGGAGGAGCAGCGGCTCCACTCTGAGCTCCGCCCCTGGTGACTGAGCTCCTCCCCCATCCCTAAGGGTGGACCCGCCCACCCTACGGAGGAAACTCATTTGGACCGCTTGTATCCTGGATCTGGTCCTTTGGGTCCTGGATCTGGTCCTTTGGGTCCTGACCCACAGCTCATGACCACAGGTGAGGGTCTGAACGTAGACTGAGGGTAAATGCAGAGCTTCTCCTTTGGGCTCAGCTCCTTCTGAACCACAACAGACCCATACAAGCACTGCAGCACTGCAGACGCTGCACCCACCCACCTGTCAATCTGAACCTCCACCCATCCACCTGTCAATCTGAACCTCCACCCATCCACCTGTCAATCTGAACCTCCATCCTTCCCTCACTCTGAACCAGACCCAGATACTGGAACTCCTCCACTTGGGGCAAAGACTCTCCACCGACCCGGAGAGGGCAGACCACCTTTATCTGGTCCAGAACCATGGTCTCAGATTTGGAGGTGCTGATCCTCATCCCACTCCAAACCACCCCAGGGCATGCTGAAGGTCCAGGTTCCATGAGGCCAACAGGACAACGTCATCTGCAAAAAGCAGAGATGAAATCCTGTGGTCCCCAAACCGGACCCCCTCCGGCCCCTGGCTGCGCCTAGAAATTCTGTCCATAAAAATTCTGAACAGAACCGGTGACAAAGGGCAGCCCTGCAGGAGTCCCACATGCACCTGGAACAGGTCTGACTTACTGCCAGTAAGTCAGACCAGGCTCCTGCTTTGGTCATACAAGGACCAGACTGCCCTTAACAGAGGGCCCTGGACCCCATACTCCCGAAGCACCTCCAGCAGGATACCACGAGGGACACAGTCCAACACCTTCCCCAAATCCACAAAACACATGTGGACCAGATGGGTGAACTCCCATGAACCCTCGAGCACCTGATGGAGAGTATAGAGCTGGTCCACTGTTCCACAACCAGGACGAAAACCGCATTGTTCCTCCTGGATCCGAGGTTCGACTATCGGTCGGATCCTCCTCTCCAGTACCTGGAATAGACTTTCCCCGGGAGGCTGAGGAGTGGGATCCCCCTGTGGATGGAGCACATCCTCCGGTCCCCCTTCTTAAAAAGGGGGACCACCACCCCGGTCTGCCAATCCAGAGGGACTGTCCCCGACTGCCACGCCATGTTACAGAGACGAGTCAACCAAGACAGTCCTGCACATCCAGAGACTGAAGGGACTCAGGGCGAATCTCATCCACCCCCGGTGCCCTGCCACCGAGGAGCTGTCCAACCACCTCAGTGACTTCAGCTTGGGTGGTGGACCAGTCCACCTCTGAGACCTCAGCCTCTGCTTCCTCAATGGAAGACGTGACAGTGGGATTGAGGAGGTCCTCAAAGTATTCCTTCCACCGTCCGATAACATTCCCAGTCGAGGTCAGCTCCTCCCACTTCCACTGTAAACAGTGTTGGTGGTGCACTGCTTTCCCCTCCTGAGGCGCCGGACGGTTTGCCAGAATTTCCTCGAGGCTGACCGATAGTCCTCCTCCACGGCCTCTCCAAACTCCACCCAGACCAGAGTTTTTGCCTCCACAACCACTCGGGTTGCAGCATGCCTGGCCTTCCGGTACCCATCAGCTGCCTCCGGAGTCCCACGAGCCAACAAGGCTCGATAAGACTCCTTCTTCAGCTTGACAGCATCCCTTACTTCCGGGGTCCACCACCGGGTTCGGGGATTGCCGCCACGACAGGCACCGGAGACCCTGCAGCCACAGCTCCAAGCAGCCGCTTCGACAATGGAGGTGGAGAACATGGTCCACTTGGACTCAATGTCCCCAGCCTCCCCCGGGATCTGGGAGAAGCTCTCCCGGAGGTGGGAGTTGAAGACCACGCTGACATTGTGCTCTGCCAGACGTTCCCAACAGACCCTCACAACACGTTTGGGCCTGCCGAGTCGGTCTGGTTTCCTCCTTTGCCAGAGGATCCAACTCACCACCAGGTGGTGATCGGTTGACAGCTCTGCAACAGAACTAACATCAGAACAGCATTTGAGTTCAATCCCAACAAAGGAACTCCCACCTGCCTCTCAAACAGAAAAAAGTGCTTTTAGGATGATTCAAAGAACCATTATTTAATAAAACAGATAATAAAATAATAAAAACTTGAATTCTAAAATAAATAAATAAGTAAATCGTATTTTCAGAATGCTCACCACAGACACATCAGGGGCTAAAGGGTTGATGCCAAATGGGATTTAAGTCTGTGTTTCCTACATGACTGACTTGCTTTCTCTCTCTCTCTCTCTCTCTCTCTCTCTCTCTCTCTCTCTCTCTCTCTCTCTCTCCAGTTTGCCATGTACTGCCTGGTGTTGCTCTACTGTGCTCTCAGGGAAGAGCTGACCCCCATCAGACCTGTGGGAAAGTTCCTGTGTGTCAAACTGGTGGTGTTTGTGTCCTTCTGGTAAGGATGGGACTACTGGTACAGGCTGAACACAAAGCAGAAGGAGGCCAGAGCTGACATGTCCGTCTGTGTGTGTGTGGTTGTGTTCAGGCAGGCTGTGCTGATCGCATTCCTGGTCAAAGTTGGTGTTATCTCCGACAAACACACCTGGGACTGGGACAGTGTGGAAGCTGTGGCAACTGGACTACAGGTACTGAACTGGAACTACAGGTACAATGAACTGGAACTACAGGTACTCTGAACTGGAACTACAGGTACTCTGACCTGGAACTGTTCCAACACAACTGCAGAAAACTATGAAGAACAGGAGCATCAAACCCAGGGCTGTCAAACATGTGTCCCGGGCCTGAATGCGTCCCCCCAAAGGTTCCAGTCCCACCCCTGGGATGAATTTACAAAGTGTCTAAATTCCACAGTCCAGGCTGTGGAACTCATGTTAGTGTGGGTTCCACATCCAGACCAATCTGATCTACAGTCAAATAATAACAGCAGAAGAACCCACACAGAAGAACCACTGCAGATTTACTACTGGGTTTGATGGAACAAATAATATGACATTATGTCTGTAAATAATGACAACTACAAATGTTTGTCTTTGTTTTAGTGCAAAAAAAACATTAAATTATGAAAATATTTACATTTACAAACCCTCCTGTACCAATAAAATGTGACTAACCTGAACAAACATGAACAACCTGAAATGTCTGAAGAAAGTTCAGCACAATTTGAACTATTTTCTTCCTGTTACCAAACAGCCCCTCCCCCTTAGCCCTTCCCCTCCAACACATTGAGAATCACCCAAAATGGAGGGGTAGGGGTAACGGGGAGGGGCCAAGGGGTGAATTTGGATTGGGCTTCAGTTTGACGCTCCATCACTGTGTTCAGCCTGAGGTCTTTAAAGACCAGTGGAGGCCTGCTGAGTGTTTATTCAGCTGTGGGAGTCATAAACTAATAGGATGAAAGACACAAATTTAGACTTTGCTCAAATCCAAATTCGGTATTCTTCCATAAGATTAGGAAACAATGCTGAAGGTGACTCAAGGGGGCTTTCAACAAAACCCTTGGATGTTCAGTTGGACAACAAGATTTGAGTTACATTGTGCTGCTTCAACTGGATCAATTGCTGCATTTCCACTACTTGGAACCGGCTAGACTCCACTCTGGTACCAGGTCCTATTCCAGACCCTTTCCACTCTGGTACCAGGTCCTATTCCAGACCATTTCCACTCTGGTACCAGGTCCTATTCCAGACCCTTTCCACTCTGGTACCAGGTCCTATTCCAGACCCTTTCCACTCTGGTACCAGGTCCTATTCCAGACCCTTTCCACTCTGGTACCAGGTCCTATTCCAGACCCTTTCCACTCTGGTACCAGGTCCTATTCCAGACCCTTTCCACTCTGGTACCAGGTCCTCTTCCAGACCCTTTCCATTCCAGATCCTCCCTCTTTCCAGTCCCTGGTCGTCATAGCGATGCGGTGCGTTCCTTCTGTGTGCTCTGCTCACAGTTGCTGATAAACTCACTGGTTGCCTGTTGTCTGGTCAAACTCCTGCTGAATGTTTGCGTCTGAACCTCCTGGACAAACCATGGTGTAGTTTTACAGACTGTCATCATGTGGATTCACCTACTGACAGATTTACTGGAAAAGGGCGGGGCACACACACCACTCTGACCAATCAGAGCTCTGCAGTGTTTACACAGTGTCACCTTTAGGATCTGGTCCCCAGTCCTGGAACCTCAGAGGAGGAGGTACCAAAAAACTAGTACCAGGTACCAGATTCCAAAAAACTAGTACCAGGTACCAGATTCCAAAGAACTAGGACCAGGTACCAGAGTCCAGGTCCTTTTCCATAATGGGAACACAAAAAAAGCTGAGTCGAGTTGAGTCAAATCAAGTCGGTACCACGTCGTGGAAATGCTGCAAATGTGACCCAGTCAACGTAACCTGGGGGAGGGGGGCGGGGCTTGGACCCTGTTAAGATTTCTTGCCATGCTAATTTTGTTTGTGTCCTTGTCAGTACTGATGACAGTTTAATGCATGTGTGCAGAAGGGATGACTGTCAGTAGCTAATATCATCTGAACCGATCAGCACTATTCAGACGTGTTTTTCTGAACAGGATTTCATCATCTGCATAGAGATGTTCCTGGCTGCCATCGCTCACCACTACACCTTCACCTACAAACCCTACGTCCAGGTAAACACTCAGCTCATTTATGGAGCATTTAGACCAGGGCTGTCCAACCCTGGTCCTGGAGAGCCACAGTCCTGCATGTTTCAGATGTTTCCCTCTTCAAACACACCTGACGGTCGTTATCAGTCTTCTGCAGAGCTGGAGGATAGGGTTATCATTTGAATCAGGTGTGCTGGAAGAGGGAAACATCTGAAACATGCAGGATAGTGGATCTGCAGGACCAGGGTTGGACAGCCCTGGTTTAGACTGTCATGGATACGATGTTTCATCTACTGTTCTAAACTGTCTGTACCCAAGATAGGCCTGTGTTGAAAATGTAAAGAGTACAAAATACAGATATTTGTCTGAAAATGTAGGGAGTTAAAATAAAAAGTTATATGAAAACTGAACACTGAACCAAAGCACATACACCAGAAAAGGTTTGAATGTGTACTGCATCTTCCAGGAGGCAGAGGAGGGCTCGTGTTTCGACAGTTTTTTGGCGATGTGGGATTTCTCTGACATCCAAGCTGATGTCACAGAGCAGGTCCGCCATGTGGGTGAGTGTCTGATACAGACGATACTAGGGCTGTGTGTAGGGGAGAATCTGGTGATACGATACTAATCACAATACTAGGATCACCATACAATATATCACGATATATCATGATACTGTTAAAAAGGCAGTTTTTTGGTTCTTTCTTTTTTTAATGTTTATTTCCTTGAAGAATTGAATTCCATCATAAATCTGCACAAATCCTAAACACATTTGTATTTGATCCCAACAGGATCTAATGTTCTATCAGCAAATGTTCCAACTGTGTTCAAACTGAAATTCTGTTTTCCAGACATTCCAGTTTCAGATCCTGTTCAAATGTTCAGATTCTATGAGTTCACAACTAACATCAGAACAGGATTGGAGTTCAATCCAAACAAAGGAACCAACATCTGCCTCAGACAGAAAAAAGTGCTTTTAGGATGAGTGTTAAATAATAATAAATAAAATATAAACAATAAAGAAAAACAAAAAAACTAAAATGAACCTCCACCATATCTGCATTTGAATAAATTCCTAAAAATATCAGTACAGTATGTTTTAATATTGATACAGTATTGTGAAATGAAATATTGCGATATATTGCAGAATGGATATGTTAGGTCGTCCCATTTTTGGGACCTCTTTTCCGATCACACCCTAAATTTGTCCAGTTCATCTCTTATATTTCAGTAACTCCCAAAAAAGTTTTGGCCCAAATCGTACAGTTTTAGACCCCCCCCCACTGCCATCTTTAGGTCCAATCCCAGGTTTTTTCAGATTTCTTTCTGTCCTAGTCTGATTTCACAGATCTGCACTCAGAACATCTGATCCTACAGTACCCACCTGGTACCCTCCCTTTAATGCACTTCAGCAGATACCCACAAATGCAGGATTTTCCATTAAAAATGGGTTTTCTGCACTGGGCGGACGGGCACCCTAAAGATGGAGGTGGGGGGGGTCTAAAACTGTACGGACTGGGACGAAATTTTTTGGGGGGAGTTACTGAAATATAAGAGATGAACTGGACAAATTAAGAGTGTGATCGGAAAAGAAGTCCCAAAAATGAGACGGCCTACCCATATTTTCTAACACCCACCCCCCCCATCAGTAAGTCTGACCCCCCCCCCATCAGTAACTCTGACCCCTCCCACCCCATCAGTAACTCTGACCCCTCCCTCAGGTCGTACGTTTCTGGGTCGTCCAAATAAGATGTACTTTGGAACGTTGGCGAGGCCTGAACACACCGAACACACCGGCCTCCTGACGGCCAGCTCCCAGGATCCTCTGGTGGCGGCGGCCACATCTATGCCGTCCTCGCCTTCTTCCAGTGGGCGGTACCAAGGCCTAGGACACACCCCCGCCCCTCACTCTATCTCTGCTCCTGCGGGGTTTACGTCTTCGTCCTGGGAGGACGACAGCGACGGCTCCTCCCCCCCACCTGCAGGTGAACCCCAGTAGGAGGAGGCTTCTCATCTGTACGCTCCTGTTTGAACCACGGCAGGTGTGTTCTGGAACGGCAACAGGAAAATGCAGACGTGGACTCACCTGAAGGGTTGGTTCTGAACAGTGACTCTGGCTGTAACCGTGGACAGATGGATGGATTTACTCTGAACTCAAAGACACTTCACACTCTGTGATGTCAAAGCCATGTGTTTGAACAAACCTGAACTATTTTTCACCTAATCCTCCAGATTCAATGTATGAAATCTGTATTTGAAGTCAAATGATGTCATTTTAATAAATGTATGTCCAGCTGTTGAAAAGAATGAAAGCGATCTGTTTGAGAAGAGAAGACAAGAGAAGAGAAGATCAACTTTATTGATTTCAAAAGAAAGAAAGGTTTGAATAATTCTGGATTTTTCATTCTAGTTTAGTTTGATTTAGTTTGGACTTTTTTTTTCTGTAATTCAGTTTGTTTTAATTAGTTTTTAGAGCAGGTTTGATAGTTTTGATTCGTTTTCGTTTTCTTCTAAATGCTTCGTTTTAGTTTAGTTTAGTTTAAAGTAAGTAAGTAAGTAAAGTAAATTTTATTTATAGAGCACTTTTCACAGACAGAGTCACAAAGTGCTTTATCAGTTCAAATCAGAATCAAATGAACTCTACAGACCCAACAGAATCCTTCAGGAGCAAACACTTGTGATTGGTGACAGTGGAAGGAAAAACTTCCCTTTAACAGCAGAAACCTGGAGCAGACCCAGACTCCTGAAGGATGGACGTCTGCCTGGACCAGTTGGGGTTAAAGAGAGAGAGAGAGTAAAGGAGGAGAAAAGAGAGAGCGATAGAGATATAGAGAGACTGGGGGAGGGGGGACGACACATGGAGTACGTTATGATGAATACATAGAGTGTAATCAGTCTGTGGTGGTCCTGGGTCAGGTGGGAGACTAAAAAGCCTTTTTGAACAGGAGGGTTTGGAGGTGTTTCTTAAAGCTCTGTACAGAGTCCATGGACCGTAGGTGTAGAGGCAGGTCATTCCATAGACGTGGTGCCACAGCTTTAACAGACCTGTCACCGCGTGTGCTAAAACAGGTCCGTGGAACCATCAGCAGGTGTGTGGAACCATCAGCAGGTGTGTGGAACCATCAGCAGGTGTGTGGAACCATCAGCAGGTACTGTCCTGAAGACCTCAGGCTACGAGTCGAGCTGTAGGGCTGGATCAGGGAAGCAATGTATGCAGGGGCCTGGCCATGTAGGGCCCGGAAAGTTAGCACAAGAATTTTGAAATGAAGACGATATAGAACAGGAGCCAGTGGAGAGATTTAAGGATGGGAGTGATGTGGGTTCTCCTGTTTGTGTGGGTCAGGAGCCTGGCAGCAGAGTTCTGGACAAACTGTAGACGGGCCAGCTCCTTCTTGTTTAAGCATGTAAACAGGCTGTTGCAGTAGTCTAAGCGAGAAGACACAAAAGCGTGAACGATCATCTCGAGCTCATTTGTGGACACCATAGATCTGAGTTTGGAGATGTTGCGTAGGTGGAAGAAACAGTTTTTGACTAGGTGTTTGGAGTAGAATTCTAAAGACATGTCCTGGTCAAAGATGACTCCCAGATTCCTCAGTTTGGTCTTTACCGAGGAACTCAGGTCTCCAAGGTGATGTTTGATCCCTGGGATTGCACTGTCCGGGGCAATGATGAGGGTCTGTGTTTTGCTGGAGTTCAGCTGGAGGCTGTTCTCATTTAGCCACTGCTTCAGCTCTGACAAGCAGATGATTAAGGAACTCAGTTTGTGGGGCTCAGAGGAGTTAAAGGAGCAGTACATCTGGATGTCATCTGTGAATAGATGATAGGAGACATCACTGTACTGTCGGATAATGTGGCCAAGTGGGAGGACATAGAGTAAGAATAGCACTGGTCCCAGGACAGAGCCTTGGGGCACACCACACAGTAGATCCGCTGAGTCAGATTGGAAGTTGTTTATTGACACAGTGAAGCTTCTGCCAGTCAGGTAAGAGGAGAACCAGTCTAGCACAGGACCTGACATCCCTACCAGGTCCCTCAGTCTCTCAATCATTATGGGATGGTCCACTGTGTCAAAGGCCGAGGACAGATCTAGCAGGACCAAGACCGTGGATTTCCCGGAGTCAGCCTCCATCAGGATGTCACTAGACACTTTTAATAGTGCGGTTTGTGTTGAGTGGCGTTGTCTGAACCCAGACTGAAAAGTGTCATAGATCTGGTGTGTCTCCAGAAAAGCTGTCAGTTGTTTAGACACTGCCTTCTCAAGGATTTTGGCCAATAGGGGGAGCTTTGAAATGGGCCTGTAGCTTTTGAAGTCTGTGGGGTCCAGTGTGGTTTTCTTTAGTTTAGGTTCTATGATGGCCTGTTTGAAGGAGCTGGGAAACAAACCAGTTGAGAGCGACAGGTTAAAAAACTTTGTGACCCATGGTCCAATAGTGTCAAAGACACCGACAAGGAGCTTATGGGGGAGGAGGTCTGCAGAGTTGGAGGAGGGTTTCGTTTTGGATAAAAGTGCTGAGATGTCCTCCAGTGTCACAGGGTCGAAAGAGGACCAGGTTTGGAGAGGGGGATCAGATAGGGTCAGACGGCCAGAGGGTGGTGGGATATTGTGTTTAATATCCCTGATCTTGTCTGTGAAGAAGTTTAGGAAGTCACTGCTGTCAGCTTTACAGAGCACGGGGGGGGGGGCAGCAGGGGACACAATGGACTGGATTGTGTCAAAGATTACTTTGGGGTTTTTCTTGTTTGTGGCTATAAGTTTGTGGAAGTAGCTGGATCTTGCCTCCTTAATCATTTTATTTAATGAGGTTATGAGATCTTTCAGATGTAACCTGTGTACTTCCAACTGGGTTGATTTCCAAAGACGCTCAGTTTTGCAACAAGTTCTCCTTAGGTTTAAGATGTTTTCATTTATCCAGGGACAAGACCACTTACCAGTGACATTAGTTTTCACGGGAGCCACCTGGTCCAGAATAGAGCTGCAGTGTGTGGCAAAGCACTGGATAAACTCATCAACATCAGGACACTCATTAAGAAGACTAGGGTTAAACAGGGCACGGAAATCCTGGGCTGTGGACTCTGTAATGATCCTCCTCTTGGCCCTTCTAGGTGCAGGCTTGGGCTCAAGAGGCACACATAAGTCAAAAAACACACCACAATGATCACTCAAGTGGACATCCTCAACACACACATTTGTGACGTGTAAGCCCAATGAGAAAACCAGGTCCAGGGTGTGGCCTTTCCTGTGGGTGGGGCCAGATACATGTTGTTTGAGGTTAAAAGTGTCAGTCATGGCTAAAAGTTCCATTGCTGGGCTGGATGAATTGTTGTTAATGTGCAGATTGAAATCCCCAAGAATTAAAACCTTCTCCAGTTTTATTATTGATGTTAGGAAATCACTGAAATCGCTTAAGAAGGCACCAGCAGGGCCAGGGGGACGGTAGATTAAGAAACAGTAAAACACACTGGACGAGCCAATCTGGATCATCTGTGACTCAGATGAGTGAAAGTCATCGGTGCTCATCCCTCTGCATATGTATTTGTCTTGGTGCACTACAGCCAGGCCACCGCCCCGGCAACAGGGGCGGGGCTGACCAACAGCAGAGCAGCCAGGAGGGCACAGTTCATTTAAATGAATGAACTCCCCATCCCTTTGCCACGTCTCCGTCAGGAATAATGCATCCAAGTTCCTGTTGGTAAAAAGCTCATTTAGGGAGAAGGATTTATTGGCAATGGAACGTGCATTTAGTAATCCAAACCGGCTAGGTGGTGGTGACATCATGGTGTTCGTGTCCGCTGGGTGTAATGGGATTTGTGTCAACCACCTACGGTGCCTTTAGCAGAGTGAGACCCCATAAAAGACCTGGATATGACAGGAATGGGGAAGAGCAAGGCAGAGGTGTAGGCTGCTGGAGATGGGGAAGGAGAAGAGGAATTCACTGAGGTGGTTAGTTGACAGGTGGACAGTGAGGGCCTGGGAGAGGAGGACAGATCAGCTGGGGTGTTGTTTATTCTCACTACAGATTTTATAGGAGACTCTGAACGTGGTGATATTAGATGTGACCAGCAGGGGGAGCAGGTGACTGCAGCAGAAGAGGGAGGGCATAGTCACATAGGTGTGGGTGTGGTTTTAGTCAGGACCACATGTTGGATGTTTTGAGCCCAGACCCTGCTGCCCAGTCTAGAAGGGTGGACACCATCGGACTTGTAGAAGGAGGGGCGGTTCCAGAACAGATTAAAGTTATCAATAAAACTGAAGCCGTTCAGAGCAGAGGCGGACTGGAGCCAGGTGTTCAGGCTGAGGAGTCGGCTGAAACGGCCCACACCACGGGCAAAGGAGGGGAGGGGCCCGGAAATGAAAACAGCCTTCCCGCATCCTTTCAGTTTATCAAAGAGATTTTTAAAATGAACCTTCATCACTTCGGACTGTTGAAGAGAAGTGTCATTGAAGCCCACGTGAACTATGATCCGGGTAACGGTGGACGGCAGTGAGAGCAGCAGCTGAGGGAGTTCATGGAGGATGGAGGTGACGGTGGAACCAGGAAAACACCTGGTTATGGCGTTAAAGAAACGGACGTGACGGATGATGGAGTCCCCGAGGATAGCGGTGGTCGGAGGGAAAAGTGGTCGAGGAGACGGTGTTGAAGGTGAAGGGTTCCTGGTCTCTCTAGGTGGACATTCCACGGGTGGGCCGTCGGAGTGACGGCAGACGGCCTCTCGGAGGAGGCGGCGCCGGGCAGAGGAGCGGACCGAGGAGCGGACCGAGGAGCGGGGACCCTTGTTCAACGGCTTTACAGGAGGACCGGCTTTAGGACCGTCGCCGGTAATCAGCTCGGTGGCAGCCACGGTGTCAGCAGGAGCCGGTTCCCGGACAGAGCCAGGTGGGATGGGGGGCACACCAGCTGTGGCGGGGGGAGCCGGAGCGTTCTCCACGGACAGGACGGCGAAGCGGTTTGATGTGTTGATGGTCGGCGGTGGTGAGTCTTTGCTCGTGTTCTTTTTGCGGCCACGAATCACCACTTCAGACCAGGGTGTAGAACACGGGGGACGAGAACAGGCAGAGGAAGGATCCCATAACACCGTATCATCACAGGAGGCTTTGGGCTTCTCTGCGCTTTTCAGGAACAGACTGGACAGTGTGGGAAGGCGGCTGGAGAAACCACAGAGCTGGGCATTTTTCTCCGCGAGTTCTGCGGAGAGGCGCAGTATTTCCTCTTTGAGGTCCGCGATAGTTTGGTAAGCCTTTACCAGGGTTTTGTTGGCTTGGACGAGAGGACTATCTCCAGCTGATGAGGATGACGCCATGGTGGAAGCAGCGAGATACCAGGCAGAGCGCGGGAAGCGATGGGTGACAGCCAGAGGTAAGGATCCACTGACAATACTGACCTGTCCTGATGGAGGTTTGGGTTGATAGCGTCAAGTTAAAAAGACACGGTTAAGAGGTTAGGTTCAAGTGAGTAAGCGTTGAAAGGCAAGAAATAAGTAGTTAAAAGGCTGGATTTCTGAGAGTAGATCCGCCGGCGGTTTGACAGCATGCGCAGTTTGACAGAACCCAAAATGGTTTAGTTTTAGTTTAGTTGTAGTTTTAGTTTCAGTTTAGTTGTAGTTTAGTTGTAGTTTAGTTGTAGTTCAGTTGTAGTTCAGTTGTAGTTTAGTTTTAGTTCAGTTGTAGTTCAGTTGTAGTTCAGTTGTAGTTCAGTTGTAGTTTAGTTGTAGTTCAGTTGTAGTTCAGTTGTAGTTCAGTTGTAGTTTAGCTGTAGTTCAGTTGTAGTTCAGTTGTAGTTCAGTTGTAGTTTAGTTGTAGTTCAGTTGTAGTTTAGTTGTAGTTCAGTTGTAGTTCAGTTGTAGTTCAGTTGTAGTTCAGTGGTCTCTTTTCTCTTCTTCTCTGTGCTCCTATTCAAATCAATCCCAGACAGGACTCTGCTGCTTTAGTCTCCATGTTTCCAGGTAGAGTGGGGACCAGAAGACGACTGGAAACCACAAGTGAACACAAGTGACGGAGCAAAAAGTGTCGTATGGAGACAGCACAGAAAACTGAGAGAGACAAAGAAATCCATTGAACATCAATCTGACATTGACAAAGACCAAAACCAAGGGAATCTGATCCATAAGTTTTATCCATTTTAGTTAGTTTTGTAAACACACAATACAGTTTCAGTTAGTTATGGTTTTTTTCTTTTAATTATAGTTTTTATTTATTTCAGTTAACGAAAATGTTTTAACCATTCTAGTTTTGGTCATTTCGTTAGTTTTCATTAATGATTCTAACCTTGTTTTGCACATGTTAGTCAAGTTTCAAGGTTCCTTTATCTCTACCTGTGGGTAGATTTGTTTTGCAGATGAGGTGATTGCTTTGGCATTACAACAAAACATATGTAGCAAGAATAGGACACCAAATTATTTAAGAATGGAGTGTTGATTCATTGATTAATTTAATTATAGATTTATAACTAAGCTTAAACTTAAATCAACCCAAAACAATAATTTGGAAATCTTGCAAAGATTGATAGTTCATTGACTGCACAGGGAACCCATGCGTGAAAAGGTAGTACACAAATAATTGACTGAGGCAGCAGATTTATACACATATACATAATTAAAACTAAAACTAAACTAAGACACACAAATAACATAGAGACAAGAGACAGATATGATAAAAGGGAACAGGAGATTATGGACAGGAGAATACGTAGATTAAGTTGGCAGAGGGCTATATTCAAGGTATTATAACGTTAGTGAGGTTACATTGAGGTAAACCTACTTAAATTGGAATAACACCAACTCAGATAAATCAGGAGCAAGTTTTCTTACAAGTTGTAAGTGGATGTAGCAGCTGGCACGGCCTTGATGGTGGATGAATGAAGTTGGAATGATGTCTTCTGAAGGCTGCGGGTCTTGACTTTTCTGACGGAGTTCGAAGCAGGACCAGGCTGTGACGCGACGTGCTCACGCTGGAGGTCTGAAGTTCTGCTGGCTGGAGGAGGTGCACAGCTGGCTCTGGCGGCTGGTTCTGGAAAGCTCGCCAGGAGAAGTTGAGAACAGCGAAGATGATAAAGCTCTTTGGAGAAAGCTCTTTGCGTGGTTGAGAGCAGCGAGGGTGGAAAAAGCTCTGATGAAAAGTTGGTTTCATTTACTTTTATAGTTCTGTCCAAAAACCAACTCGGCACGCCTTCCTCGTGCATATTGATGAGTCATCGATGCCTCGGGGCGTTGCCTTCTTTGTCTGTTTCGGCGGGAATCCGGCCTCCTTTGTATGTCGTTTGCATATCTCAAAGTATCACGTTTCTCTTCCCTCTTAGGCAGACAGAGGGGGAGAGGACGTTGTGCAGACTTGTAAGAAAACTTTGCATCCTTTAAATAAGATCCTTGAATAAGATCACTCAAATTTTATACATCACCTGTAACCTCACTCGGCCTTAATAAACTAAGCACCATTATTCAGACATGCTATAAGCAGTAATATTCTTACTTTCAACATAATTCACCGTGAACATGATCAGGACACACATATGTGAAACCACAGGTCAGGCAAATGGCTTAAGTATTACGTCTACATAAAAGAGTTAACGAGCTGAGTTAATCAACATTAACACATAATGTAATACATTATTACCATGGCACATATAGTGATTTTGGTTACTCAGTCTATTTCTTCTTCTGGGTTCATCTTCACCTCTGGATAAGCAACATAATAAAACACAGATGTTGAGAGGACGAAGTCGGCTAAGTGTAAACACAAGTTCCGGGGTGCTCTCAATTACCATGACAGGGGAAATGTCTCTTGATGAAGAACAGAAGACAATGGCTGAGGAAGTATTTTTTAAGTCCATTAGGCTCATTCCTTAAGATCATCTGTCTTCGTAAATGTCATTTGCAGAGGATGTCCGTGCATTGACCTGATAACCAACCAATCAGCATGGTTGTTCAGGAATTTGGTTTGACCCGGAGAGGAAAATAATATAATTTATAATTCTGTTTTCGACTCTGTTCACTCACTGGACCGTCGTGAGGCTACACATACATTGAACCTGTTCAACAGGTATTTGATCAAGTGTACAGGGTGGGGAAGCAAAATGTACAATATTCTGAGGCAGGGATTGAAAGACAGTGTATGACCAATGAGTTTATTGAAAGTCATGAGAATTTATTTGCCACAAGAAAACTGACATAATAGAAAATGTTTTTATTCTATGTGTCCTCCTTCTTTCTCAATAACTGCCTTCACACGCTTCCTGAAACTTGCGCAAGTGTTCCTCAAATATTGGGGTGACAACTTCTCCCATTCTTCTTTAATAGTATCTTCCAGACTTTCTGGTAATAGTTTTGCTCATAGTCATTCTCTTCTTTCCATTCTAAACAGTCTTTATGGACACTCCAACTATTTTTGAAATCTCCTTTGGTGTGACGAGTGCATTCAGCAAATCACACACTCTTTGACGTTTGCTTTCCTGATTACTCATATGGGCAAAAGTTTGTGAAAAGGTATGGATAATAGTGTTAGGTATGATTATGACATCAGTATATGTTTGGGTTCAAAACAACTGACGTAGTGTCTGCTGAGAAAAAACAACTACATGTTCAGTGTACATTTGGCTTCCCCACCCTGTAAAGACGGAAAGTGCTCAGTGTTCCACCATTCAACAGTACAGCAGCATGGATAAGGAAAAGAATAAAAGAAATATATAAATGAGATCAAATTTAAAAAAAAAACCAAGATGCAATAAAACACAATAAAAACCCCCAAAAAATAAAAACAGCCTCAAGGATCAAAACCAGAATAAGAACATAAAATTTAAAAATTAGAAGTCACAATAATAATAATAATAATAATAATAATAATAATAATAATAATAATAATAATAATAATAATAATAATAATAATAGAGCAAAGAAATAGGATAAATAACTAAAATAAGTAAATAAAGTACAATGTCACTATTTCTTCTTGAGCTGTAATAAACTTACAAGGGAGAAATTCAAATGTACAGCAGCACAAGACGATAAGCATCAATACAATAGAATAAAAAGATAAAACCAAAAAATAAGTGTGTACCCTGTGCTGAGCTTAAAGGTTGAAAGTATGAGGTGTGTGAGCTGACAGGAAGTTTATGTTGGATCACAGGTGTCAAACATGCGGCCCAGGGGCCACATCTGGCCCACCACAGGTTCCAATCTGTCCCATGAGATGAATTTATGAAATGCAACAGTGACACTGAAGAAATGAACAGTCATTGGTGTCAAAATCCTTTTAATTCAGGTTCCACATACACACACACAGTCCAATTAGATTTCCAGTGGGTCAGAACCAGTCAAATATGATCAGAATAACCTATAAATAATGACAACCCCACATGTGCTCTGTGTTTTTTGGGTGTAAAAAAGTAAAATTATGAGAAAATGTTTCCATTACCAAACTATACTTTTATAAAAAACATGAATAACCTGAACAAATATGAACAAACGGAAATGTCTGAAGAAAAGTAAATGTAATTGGACCAATATTCTGTCTGTTATTAAATGTTTTGTGTGATTGTAACGCACATGTGTAAATGATAAACTGATCAGCTGAGGCAGAATATTGGTAAAATTACACTTGTTTTTCTTCAGACAATTCCAGTTGTTCATGTTATTCAGATTTTTAAGGAAACTTTGTAGATGTAAACCTGATCACAATAGAATTGTACTTTTTTCACTGTTGTTATTTTCCTGGTTGGGTCCACTGCAGATCAAACTGGACTGAATGTGGAACTGAACTAACAGGAGTTTGACTCCTGTCAGTTCAGTTCCACATTCAGCCCAAACGGATTTCAAGTGGGCCGGAACAGTAAAATAATAACAGAATAACTTGTAAATAACGACAAATCCAAATTTTTCTCTTTGTTTTAGTGCAGGTCTGTTAAACTCATGTCAGTTCAGTTCCACATTCAGCCCAAACTGATCTGCAGTGGGCTGAACCAGTCAAATAATAACAGAATAATATAGAAATAATGTCAACTCTAAACTTTCCTCTATGTTTTAGAGCAAAAAAAAAAAGTCAACTTATGTAATGAAAAGGTTTACATCTACAAACTATCCTTTAAAACAATGTGAATATCATGAACAAACTGAAATTTCTTAAGAAAACTAAGTGCATTTTTTACACAATTGTGTCTCAGTTTATCATTTCCACATGTACATTATAACTGACAGAGCACAGTGGATCTACAAACACACAAAACATTAAATCGCAGGTAGAATATTGGTACAGTTACACTTCAGACATTTCAAAATGTTCATATTTGTTGAGGTTATTCGTGTTTTTGTGAAATGTTAGTTTTAGTGTAAATGCAGTAAAATGGCATGAAAATGTTTACGTTTACAAAGGGAAGTTGTGAGTATTTCTATGTTATTATGACAGTATTTGACTGATCCAACCCACTGGAGGTTAAATTAGTCTGAATGTGGAACCTGAACTAAAAGGATTAATTTCTTCAGTGTAATTTTTGCATTTCATAAATTCATCCCAGGGGCCAGACTGGACCCTTAGGTGGGCTGGATTTGGCCCCTGGGACGCATGTTTGACACCTGTGTTTTAGTGCAATCAAAATAAAATTATGAAAATACAAACATTTACAAACTATCCAAACAAAATGATGTGAATAACCTGAAAAAACTGAAATTCCTTGAAAAAAATAAGTGCAATTTTAACAATATTACACCTCAGCTTACCATTTATACGTACATATTACAGATTGGATCCACAAAGGAACCAAATATTTAATAACAGGAAGAATAATGTTCAAATTTCACTTTTCAGGTGTAATGGCTAAATTCCTTAGATCCATATATATTCATTTATATTTTCCTATATTTCATATCTCATATAGGCTTCTAACTCTATTTCAGATCTTTTCATGTCCCTGTGTATTCAGAGCAGTTTGGACCTCTGTGTGTTGTGTCCACAGTAGAAGGCCAAACCCACAGTTCTCACAGGGGTCTGATCTCTCAGTTCCTGACACTAACCAGAACACTTTCCACTCATCATCATGTTCTCATGGCAGACAGAAGACTACAGTGTGATTTGTGTTTGTGGGTTCAGAGCGTCTCAGTCTTTAGTCTGAGGGGGATCTGTTTCTATGGAGCTCCAAATAAAGGGATTTCTTTGACACTGAACGTTTGAACTGACCCTTCTTTATTGGAGACGAATTAGTAGAGTAATATTTTTTCCATAACACAGGTTTCAGGTTTTTCGCATTCAGGATAGTTTGTAAATGTTAATATTTTCATAATTTAATGTAACTTTTTACACTAAAACTAAGAGAAAAATTTGGAGTTGTCATTATTTACAGGTGTAATGTCATGTTCTAATTTTCACGTTAAACTCAGAACATTTGGAGTCATTATTTATCGGTTATGATGCTGTTGTTTTAGTTGAGATCACATTGTTCTGTATGTGGAACCTGAACTAAAATGAGTTCCACATCCTTGGTTGTGAATTTCTTCAGTGTAATTTTTGTGCTTTGTAAATTCATCCCAGGGCCGGACTGGAACCTTTGGGGGGCCGGTTTTGGCCCCCAGGACGCATGTTTGACACCCCTGCTTTAACAGAAATAATCAGCCTCTTGTATGTACCATAATTAGTTGAAATAATAATGTTGTCATCTTAAATCCAGTTTAAAGGTCCATATTTTGTTCATTTCT
Source organism: Sphaeramia orbicularis (assembly GCF_902148855.1). Lineage (NCBI taxonomy): Eukaryota > Metazoa > Chordata > Actinopteri > Kurtiformes > Apogonidae > Sphaeramia > Sphaeramia orbicularis. The sequence goes on along the minus strand of NC_043974.1, from coordinate 146,945 downwards.
TTACCCGTACTTCTTTAAAAACAGCCCAGTGGTCCGACAACAGGAACACACATCCATGCGTTCAGGGTTTCTAGGATGAATCTGGTGTTCGTCATTTCCAAACCTGGATATCTACACCAAAGACACTGGATAAATGTTTGATGTTTGCTAACGCCCCTGTTTACACCTGGTTCCACCAATATGAAATACAGAAGAACACGTTCTGTATTTTCTGTTCTATTTGTTTTGCCCACTTTGGATTTATTTTCTTAATAGGTGCAGCTCAGTCAAATATGGTCCATACTCAGTGTTCATATGCAGTATTTGTACTCAGATCAAAAAAATAAAAATAAAACATCAATTTCAGAAATTGGAGTCTGAAACAGTATGGAGTGAATTGTGCTTTCATGTATGTTTCCTGTTTTGGAGCTGGTGTTTTCATCTGCTGTTCTGAACACAACAGTCCTGGAAAGACTGAGGAAAACTGGAAAGAACAGATTTAACAGACGACAGTGCATCTACTGTTCAACCAGGTTTAAGGATTTACTGCTGAACACAACAAACACACAACAAACACCCCCACACACACACCTCCCTTTGTTCTGTGAATAGCAGACATGCCCAGGTGCATGCTGGTCCGACACATGCCAGCTGGTGGAAACCAAACCTGAAAAAACTAAAAAAAAAACAAACAAGTAAATGAACAATAACTGGCAAACATTCATTTTGAGTTCAGCAAAAACTCAGAATAACTGATAACAGACAAACCAATAAAAAGGCCCAATAACATACAAATACATGTTTGGTAAAACTAGACCCGTACAAACCTGTTCACAGTTGGACTGTTCAGTCCTCTCACAGTTTGAACTTCATGTCCTGACATGTGCTTTATTCTAAATGAAGCATTTCACACTCAGGTTTCTTTCAAATATGCACTTGTTTCTTTGTATGAAACCCATATTTTAGTGGGACTCAGAAAAGCTAAAACATGTGAATTGGATCTTTCTCAGTAACAGGTGTGCATGTCACACATTTGGCAAATATTTCTGTATTTAAACAGGTTTACTTTCATATTTAATATAGAATTTCTGAATACGAACTTTTACAAAGTAATAGTTATAAGTTCAACTCTTTCCATTTGTGGATGAACTTTTCATCCCTTATAGGGTTCTACTGCATCATTCCACATCATTTTGGTTTAAGCTGTGGGTTAAATTCATGTTTGTTGTATAAATGAATAAATAATTAAATACAGTCCAGAGGACAGGAAACCTGCTGAGGCGGTAAACTGACAGCATCTCCATCTGCTGCCTGGATCATATTTACACTGGAAACTTCTGTGGGTGTTCAGTTAAACCGTTTAACTCCGACTTTAAGCAGGTGAGGAGAAACTCCAACGGTGTGACTGAAGAGGAAGGAAGAAGAGGAACAACTGCACAAAGAAACACATGTAAGTAGCTGTTAAAGACAGAGGAAGAAGAGAAAAAGTGTAGAAACAAAACACATGTAAGTAACTGTTAAAGACAGAGGAAGAAAAGAAAAAGTGTAAAAACAAACACATGTAAGTAACTGTTAAAGACAGAGGAAGAAGAGAAAAAGTGTAAAAACAAACACATGTAAGTAACTGTTAAAGACAGAGGAAGAAAAGAAAAAGTGTAAAAACAAACACATGTAAGTAACTGTTAAAGACAGAGGAAGAAAAGAAAAAAGTGTAAAAACAAACACATGTAAGTAACTGTTAAAGACAGAGGAAGAAAAGAAAAAAGTGTAAAAACAAACACATGTAAGTAACTGTTAAAGACAGAGGAAGAAGAGAAAAAGTGTAAAAACAAACACATGTAAGTAACTGTTAAAGACAGAGGAAGAAGAGAAAAAGTGTAAAAACAAACACATGTAAGTAACTGTTAAAGACAGAGGAAGAAGAGAAAAAGTGTAAAAACAAACACATGTAAGTAACTGTTAAAGACAGAGGAAGAAGAGAAAAAGTGTAAAAACAAACACATGTAAGTAACTGTTAAAGACAGAGGAAGAAGAGAAAAAGTATAAAAACAAACACATGTAAGTAACTGTTAAAGACAGAGGAAGAAGAGAAAAAGTGTAAAAACAAACACATGTAAGTAACTGTTAAAGACAGAGGAAGAAGAGAAAAAGTGTAAAAACAAACACATGTAAGTAACTGTTAAAGACAGAGGAAGAAGAGAAAAAAGTGTAGAAACAAACACATGTAAGTAACTGTTAAAGACAGAGGAAGAAGAGAAAAAGTGTAAAAACAAACACATGTAAGTAACTGTTAAGACAGAGGAAGAAGAGAAAAAGTGTAAAAACAAACACATGTAAGTAACTGTTAAAGACAGAGGAAGAAGAGAAAAAGTGTAAAAACAAACACATGTAAGTAACTGTTAAAGACAGAGGAAGAAAAGAAAAAGTATAAAAACAAACACATGTAAGTAACTGTTAAAGACAGAGGAAGAAAAGAAAAAGTGTAAAAACAAACACATGTAAGTAACTGTTAAAGACAGAGGAAGAAGAGAAAAAGTGTAAAAACAAACACATGTAAGTAACTGTTAAAGACAGAGGAAGAAGAGAAAAAGTGTAAAAACAAACACATGTAAGTAACTGTTAAAGACAGAGGAAGAAGAGAAAAAGTGTAAAAACAAACACATGTAAGTAACTGTTAAAGACAGAGGAAGAAGAGAAAAAGTGTAAAAACAAACACATGTAAGTAACTGTTAAAGACAGAGGAAGAAGAGAAAAAGTGTAAAAACAAACACATGTAAGTAACTGTTAAAGACAGAGGAAGAAAAGAAAAGTGTAAAAACAAACACATGTAAGTAACTGTTAAAGACAGAGGAAGAAGAGAAAAAAGTGTAAAAACAAACACATGTAAGTAACTGTTAAAGACAGAGGAAGAAGAGAAAAAGTATAAAAACAAACACATGTAAGTAACTGTTAAAGACAGAGGAAGAAAAGAAAAAGTATAAAAACAAACACATGTAAGTAACTGTTAAAGACAGAGGAAGAAAAGAAAAAGTGTAAAAACAAACACATGTAAGTAACTGTTAAAGACAGAGGAAGAAAAGAAAAAGTGTAAAAACAAACACATGTAAGTAACTGTTAAAGACAAAGGAAGAAGAGAAAAAGTGTAAAAACAAACACATGTAAGTAACTGTTAAAGACAGAGGAAGAAAAGAAAAAGTGTAAAAACAAACACATGTAAGTAACTGTTAAAGACAGAGGAAGAAGAGAAAAAGTGTAAAAACAAACACATGTAAGTAACTGTTAAAGACAGAGGAAGAAAAGAAAAAGTGTAAAAACAAACACATGTAAGTAACTGTTAAAGACAGAGGAAGAAGAGAAAAAGTGTAAAAACAAACACATGTAAGTAACTGTTAAAGACAGAGGAAGAAGAGAAAAAGTGTAAAAACAAACACATGTAAGTAACTGTTAAAGACAGAGGAAGAAGAGAAAAAGTATAAAAACAAACACATGTAAGTAACTGTTAAAGACAGAGGAAGAAGAGAAAAAGTGTAAAAACAAACACATGTAAGTAACTGTTAAAGACAGAGGAAGAAGAGAAAAAGTGTAAAAACAAACACATGTAAGTAACTGTTAAAGACAGAGGAAGAAGAGAAAAAGTGTAAAAAACAAACACATGTAAGTAACTGTTAAAGACAGAGGAAGAAGAGAAAAAGTGTAAAAACAAACACATGTAAGTAACTGTTAAAGACAGAGGAAGAAGAGAAAAAGTGTAAAAACAAACACATGTAAGTAACTGTTAAAGACAGAGGAAGAAAAGAAAAAGTGTAAAAACAAACACATGTAAGTAACTGTTAAAGACAGAGGAAGAAAAGAAAAAGTGTAAAAACAAACACATGTAAGTAACTGTTAAAGACAGAGGAAGAAGAGAAAAAGTGTAAAAAACAAACACATGTAAGTAACTGTTAAAGACAGAGGAAGAAAAGAAAAAGTGTAAAAACAAACACATGTAAGTAACTGTTAAAGACAGAGGAAGAAGAGAAAAAAGTGTAAAAACAAACACATGTAAGTAACTGTTAAAGACAGAGGAAGAAGAGAAAAAGTGTAAAAAACAAACACATGTAAGTAACTGTTAAAGACAGAGGAAGAAGAGAAAAAGTGTAAAAAAAACACATGTAAGTAACTGTTAAAGACAGAGGAAGAAAAGAAAAAGTATAAAAACAAACACATGTAAGTAACTGTTAAAGACAGAGGAAGAAAAGAAAAAGTGTAAAAACAAACACATGTAAGTAACTGTTAAAGACAGAGGAAGAAAAGAAAAAAGTGTAAAAACAAACACATGTAAGTAACTGTTAAAGACAGAGGAAGAAAAGAAAAAAGTATAAAAACAAACACATGTAAGTAACTGTTAAAGACAGAGGAAGAAGAGAAAAAGTGTAAAAACAAACACATGTAAGTAACTGTTAAAGACGAGGAAGAAGAGAAAAAGTGTAAAAACAAACACATGTAAGTAACTGTTAAGACAGAGGAAGAAAAGAAAAAGTGTAAAAACAAACACATGTAAGTAACTGTTAAAGACAGAGGAAGAAAAGAAAAAGTGTAAAAACAAACACATGTAAGTAACTGTTAAAGACAGAGGAAGAAGAGAAAAAGTGTAAAAACAAACACATGTAAGTAACTGTTAAAGACAGAGGAAGAAAAGAAAAAGTGTAAAAACAAACACATGTAAGTAACTGTTAAAGACAGAGGAAGAAGAGAAAAAGTGTAAAAACAAACACATGTAAGTAACTGTTAAAGACAGAGGAAGAAAAGAAAAAGTGTAAAAACAAACACATGTAAGTAACTGTTAAAGACAGAGGAAGAAGAGAAAAAGTGTAAAAAACAAACACATGTAAGTAACTGTTAAAGACAGAGGAAGAAAAGAAAAAGTGTAAAAACAAACACATGTAAGTAACTGTTAAAGACAGAGGAAGAAGAGAAAAAGTGTAAAACAAACACATGTAAGTAACTGTTAAAGACAGAGGAAGAAGAGAAAAAGTGTAAAAACAAACACATGTAAGTAACTGTTAAGACAGAGGAAGAAGAGAAAAAGTGTAAAAACAAACACATGTAAGTAACTGTTAAAGACAGAGGAAGAAAAGAAAAAGTGTAAAAACAAACACATGTAAGTAACTGTTAAAGACAGAGGAAGAAGAGGAAAAGTATAAAAACAAACACATGTAAGTAACTGTTAAAGACAGAGAAGAAAAGAAAAAGTGGTAAAAACAAACACATGTAAGTAACTGTTAAAGACAGAGGAAGAAGAGAAAAAGTGTAAAAACAAACACATGTAAGTAACTGTTAAAGACAGAGGAAGAAGAGAAAAAAGTGTAAAAACAAACACATGTAAGTAACTGTTAAAGACAGAGGAAGAAAAGAAAAAGTATAAAAACAAACACATGTAAGTAACTGTTAAAGACAGAGGAAGAAAAGAAAAAGTATAAAAAACAAACACATGTAAGTAACTGTTAAAGACAGAGGAAGAAGAGAAAAAGTGTAAAAAACAAACACATGTAAGTAACTGTTAAAGACAGAGGAAGAAGGAGAAAAAGTGTTAAAAACAAACACATGTAAGTAACTGTTAAAGACAGAGGAAGAAAAGAAAAAAGTATAAAAACAAACACATGTAAGTAACTGTTAAAGACAGAGGAAGAAAGAAAAAGTATAAAAACAAACACATGTAAGAAACTGTTAAAGACAGAGGAAGAAGAGAAAAAGTATAAAAACAAACACATGTAAGTAACTGTTAAAGACAGAGGAAGAAGAGAAAAAGTGTAAAAACAAACACATGTAAGTAACTGTTAAAGACAGAGGAAGAAGAGAAAAAGTGTAAAAACAAACACATGTAAGTAACTGTTAAAGACAGAGGAAGAAGAGAAAAAGTGTAAAAACAAACACATGTAAGTAACTGTTAAAGACAGAGGAAGAAAAGTAACAGTGTAAAAACCAACACATGTAAGTAACTGGTAAAAGACAGAGGAAGAAAAGAAAAAGTCTAAAAACAAACACATGTAAGTAACTGTTAAAGACAGAGGAAGAAGAGAAAAAGTGTAAAAAACAAACACATGTAAGTAACTGTTAAAGACAGAGGAAGAAGAGAAAAAGTGTAAAAACAACACATGTAAGTAACTGTTAAAGACAGAGGAAGAAGAGAAAAGTGTAAAAACAAACCACATGTAAGTAACTGTAAAGACAGAGAAGAAGAGAAAAAGTATAAAAACAAACACATGTAAGTAACTGTTAAAGACAGAGGAAGAAGAGAAAAGTGTAAAAACAAACACATGTAAGTAACTGTTAAAGACAGAGGAAGAAAGAAAAAGTGTAAAAACAAACCATGTAAGTAACTGTTAAAGACAGAGGAGAAGAGAAAAGTGTAAAAACAAACACATGTAAGTAACTGTTAAAGACAGAGGAAGAAGAGAAAAGTGTAAAAACAAACACATGTAAGTAACTGTTAAAGACAGAGGAAGAAAGAAAAAGTGTAAAAACAAACACATGTAAGTAACTGTTAAAGACAGGAAGAAGAGAAAAAGTGTAAAAACAAACACATGTAAGTAACTGTTAAAGACAGAGGAAGAAGAGAAAAAGTGTAAAAACAAACACATGTAAGTAACTGTTAAAGACAGAGGAAGAAGAGAAAAAAGTGTAAAAAACAAACACATGTAAGTAACTGTTAAAGACAGAGGAAGAAAAGAAAAAGTATAAAAACAAACACATGTAAGTAACTGTTAAAGACAGAGGAAGAAGAGGAAAAAGTGTAAAAACAACACATGTAAGTAACTGTTAAAGACAGAGGGAAGAAAAGAAAAAGTGTAAAAACAAACAACATGTAAGTAACTGTTAAAGACAGAGGAAGAAGAGAAAAAGTATAAAAACAAACACATGTAAGTAACTGTTAAAGACAGAGGAAGAAAAGAAAAAAGTGTAAAAAACAAACACATGTAAGTAACTGTTAAAGACAGAGGAAGAAGAGAAAAAGTGTAAAAACAAACACATGTAAGTACTGTTAAAGACAGAGGAAGAAGAGAAAAAGTGTAAAAACAAACACATGTAAGTAACTGTTAAAGACAGAGGAAGAAAGAAAAAGTGTAAAACAAACACATGTAAGTAACTGTTAAAGACAGAGGAAGAAAAGAAAAGTGTAAAAAACAACACATGTAAGTACTGTTAAAGACAGAGGAAGAAGAGAAAAAGTGTAAAAACAAACACATGTAAGTAACTGTTAAAGACAGAGGAAGAAGAGAAAAAGTGTAAAAACAAACACATGTAAGTAACTGTTAAAGACAGAGAAGAAGAAAAAGTATAAAAACAAACACATGTAAGTAACTGTTAAAGACAGAGGAAGAAGAAAAAAGTGTAAAAACAACACATGTAAGTAACTGTTAAAGACAGAGGAAGAAAAAAGTGTAAAACAAACACATGTAAGTAACTGTTAAAGACAGAGGAAGAAGAAAAAAGTGTAAAAACAAACACATGTAAGTAACTGTTAAAGACAGAGGAAGAAGAGAAAAGTGTAAAAACCAACACATGTAAGTAACTGTTAAAGACAGAGGAAGAAGGAAAAGTGTAAAACAACACATGTAAGTAACTGTTAAAGACAGAGGAAGAAGAGAAAAAGTAAAAAAAACACATGTAAGTAACTGTTAAAGACAGAGGAAGAAGAGAAAAAGTATAAAACAAACACATGTAAGTAACTGTTAAAGACAGAGGAAGAAGAGAAAAGTGTAAAAAACAAACACATGTAAGTAACTGTTAAAGACAGAGGAAGAAGAGAAAAAGTGTAAAAACAAACACATGTAAGTAACTGTTAAAGACAGAGGAAGAAAGAAAAAGTGTAAAAACAAACACATGTAAGTAACTGTTAAAGACAGAGGAAGAAGAGAAAAATGTAAAAACAAACACATGTAAGTAACTGTTAAAGACAGAGGAAGAAAGAAAAAGTGTAAAAACAACACATGTAAGTAACTGTTAAAGACAGAAGAAGAGAAAAAGTGTAAAAACAAACACATGTAAGTAACTGTTAAAGACAGAGGAAGAAGAAGAAAAAGTGTAAAAACAAACACATGTAAGTAACTGTTAAAGACAGAGAAGAAAGAAAAAGTGTAAAAACAAACACATGTAAGTAACTGTTAAAGACAGAGGAAGAAGAGAAAAGTGTAAAAACAAACACATGTAAGTACTGTTAAAGACAGAGGAAGAAAAGAAAAAGTGTAAAAACAAACACATGTAAGTAACTGTTAAAGACAGAGGAAGAAGAGAAAAAGTGTAAAAACAAACACATGTAAGTAACTGTTAAAGACAGAGGAAGAAGAGAAAAAGTAAAAACAAACATGTAAGTAACTGTTAAAGACAGAGGAAGAAGAGAAAATGTAAAAACAAACACATGTAAGTAACTGTTAAACAGAGGAAAAGAGAAAAGTGTAAACAAACACATGT